>NC_041381.1:140391340-140453425 GCF_002162155.2 Triticum dicoccoides
CCTTTTGAATAAAGTGTGGCCACAAAATTATTTTAGAATTTCTACATATATACAACATTACAAAGTTATATGGAGGAGTATGAACATTAATTTGCATTGCATGGTGCCCACAATGATATTTATTCCGCACTATGAATTTGTATATTTTTATACTATATATAAAGTTAGTCACAATAAAGAGAAACAAAGAGCATCTCTCTCTCCATCGCATCCCCCCCCCCCGCCTCTACGGCCCTTTCATGTACACACACAAACTATCTCCAGGTCCTCTAAAAGTAAGCCCCCAGCACATTCACGCATGTTTCATCTTTCTCTCGCGATATATATACAGTGACGATCATTGTATTTGAAACGAAAGTACGATACATACATTGGACTTCAGAATCCACTCATTACGGTATTTACGTTTTGTGGTTGTTATACAGTCACGGGCTCACTGTACAGCTCTGTATTTGCTCAAGACACGACTAGTTGACCAGTTAAATGCTCCACGTGGCACCTCTAGTGTTGCATCACATTATCTCACTACCATTGGGCCCACCGGTCGGCTTGTATCTACTCTACACTCTTATAAAAAATAGAGTTGGTGATGATGGTGTGTCTGCCATCCTGCAATATAGGCCTTCTGATTTATATCTGACAGATAGGAAGGAAACTATGGCAATTTTGCAAAAAGGTACCCACACACCTCTCCACATTTGCAAATAAGGCCTTCCCTCGTTCATCCTTTTCTCTCACAAGATAAACTAGTCATACAAATGCATCTTGATGTTACGTGCAATGCACGGGCATCTTGCTAGTGAGAATGAAAACAAATGACAAAAAAATATTGGACGGTGGTTCGAAGTCATGACCGTTGGCACAACGGACAAGGTGGCCTTGTATTGGTATGATGAGCTATCTGTTTTAACACACATGAGCTGGTGTGGTGATTATACACACATGCACGCATGCACACGAAGTGCATGCACGCAACACTCACACGAACACATGCAGCCACACACGCACGCAGCACTAACACGTACACACGCAGCCACGCGTGCACGCAACATTCACACGCACACACGCATGCATGCATGCACACACCACACGACCAACACACACTCTCACACTCATGTGGTCAACCTACACGTGCATGCGCACACATCAGGCCCTGACAGACACATACACAACTAGGTGATTCCCACACACGGGTTGGAGTCTCGTCACGCCTGCGTAAATTTGTGTTTATCTGACCTTTTTC
Organism: Triticum dicoccoides; assembly: GCF_002162155.2. Classification (NCBI taxonomy): domain Eukaryota; kingdom Viridiplantae; phylum Streptophyta; class Magnoliopsida; order Poales; family Poaceae; genus Triticum; species Triticum dicoccoides. The sequence goes on from NC_041381.1 coordinate 140,392,584, forward strand.
CTATGTGAACTGATAGGTGGGACCCACAAGGAACGTGGTCAATTTAACTAGTCAACATGGTGCCACGCATACTATTTGGCTGGCCAACAGAGTGCAATCCAATGCTGAACCGTGACCAAGTGACCGTATAATCACCGCAAAACGTATATAGTGACCGTAATCAGCGTATTCTAAAGTTTGGTGACCGTATTACACTTTTCTCTCTGTAGGCCCTCCAAAACAACATCTCTACATGTTCTCGCATGTTACATCTAACAACTATGCAATACAGCACTACTACTACACTCTAACACAATAAATCATATGTGTTTTTAGTTTTACCAGATATCATATTGTTACTTAATTATTCAGTTTGCATACATTAAAATTGCCTTTGAAATGTATGGCAAGTATCATCTACCACGCGGGAAAAATCCCGCCCTTTCCTGTTTAATCGGGTTTGTATCGATGGATCATGCGAAATAGCAAAACTATAGTACTATACAGTACAAGTGACAGTTCACTCGGACGCCGTGTCGTGTACTCCTCCATCATAAGAGTGGAGCGCTCGCTTTCATAAATGTTCTAGTCCCTTTCGCTGACATGTGTGATATCAAGCTACCGGGTCCACGTGCCATACCAAAATACAGTGTAGAGCAGCCAGGATGAAGCACCCCAGTCATGGCGCCGGCGTAGTAATGAGCAATGAGGCGTCAAATCACAAAGCTGCACCTTTCCCGCAGTTAAGTTGGAGGGACGAAGTAATGATGCTAAAAAAAGAAGTTGGAGGGATGAAGCAACCATCATTTCACTTGTCGCTGAATCCGCTTCTCCCTCATCTTCTTCAAGTTAACCACGTGTTGCTTCTGCCATTGTTCTGCCTCATGTGGGACGCGGATCGGCTTGGTAAAGCACTAACACGTGGGACCGCATTTTAGCAAACCACCAGGCCAACATCCTCTAAAAATAAGAAACCTCCCCCACCATCTGCGCAGCAAAATCACCTCCTTTTTACTAATCTTGATTCTATAATTTTTTAGATCAATATAATTGAGATTTGTATAGATAGCACACAGGAGCAAAACCAAGTGGTACGGTTAAGGGCATCCACAGTGTGTAGCCAAATGTGAAAATAGCTTTTGCCATCGATGGGAACCATTGTGGGTGGTGCTGCCAAATCCAAAAATATGGAACCGAAGCTCCCTGATTGATTGATTGATTGATTGAAGGAATAGAAAAATGCAACGTCTCTCCTCTTTCACCCATGCTTGGACGCATGTACAGTATAGAGCAGAGAGTCTACTCCCCTGTCCCTTCTATCACAAATCACAAAGAAGTGAGGGGTGAAATCACAAAGCACGGACAAAGCAACCATCATTTCACTCTTTGCTGACTCTGCTTCTCCATCGTCTTCTTCGAGAAACCACCTCACCGCACTAAGCTGGACGGACGACGCTATTGTGTACTAGTAGTACTAGTACATTTACGCGTCCTTTGGTTCAATGGACTTCCTGGATGCAAATAAGGCGGTTGTCTCGACTTGCAGGCAACACTTGCGAATGACTTACTGTGGTCTCCCTCAATGGTGTTCTCCGTCGAACGCACTTCGCCAAACCACAATGTTCGAGATATCGTCGACGTCACCGCAATGGGGATGGAATTCAAATATAGTTACTACCTCCACTTTTTTGTACACAAGGCCAGTATATCAAAATTACAATTTGCAAAAGGCCACTAACACTAAGCGAGGCAAAATCGATGGGGTTTGCCTCGTACTAGCAACAAAGGACATTAATATACCCTTGCATGCATGCGGAAGTGAGAAGGTTGGTTTGCATGGCGCTGCATTAATCAAGCGATGAGGAGAGAGATGGTTAGCTCTTTGGGCTTTGGAGAAAAAAATACACATTAATTGACACATCAAACGGGGATTTATATCAATTAATCCCGTGAAGAAAAACCCCGCCTTTCATTTTTAACACTAGTACTCCTAGTACGTACGTACTTATCCTATTTGGGTCTAGGCCTTGCATTCTTATACTTCGCCACACATTTTTGCCAAGCTTGCCTAAAGTTTTCAAAATGAAAAGGAGCTACACTTGTGCATGTTTGTCTCGGTCGCACCGCACACTCACATGGTCGGTCCTGCACGCCGCGGTCGCACCGCACCCTCACACGGTCGCTCCTGCACGCCGCAAACCCAACCAAGGGAATGCACCCTCACTGACACGTGCTACTGCATGTGAACAAACCAAACTCACCCATCCTACTGCTGACACATAATTTTCATTCATACAATATGTTTATCCAACTGCATGTTGGGGAGGATCCGTACGGCCCGTGCGGTGGTCTGTTGGGGAAGAAGAAGAGGTGAGAAAGAAGGGTGAGGAGACGTAGGATATTCATCCAACTGCCTGAAATGGTAGACTGATCCAAATGATGAAAGTTAGGTGACTTGCACAACAATATATGTTTTTACACAACAAAAGATCCTAAAAACAACAACATAAAGAAAAACTATCACTGCTCGCGGAACGAGACGACATCATCATCTTTGGCCGCCGACGTGAACCAGCCGTAGCTGGACCGAGGGCTTTGCCTCGGCGAGCCAACCTTTGCCAGCATCGCCATGCCGTTGCTTTATCGCCCATCAGGCGATAGGTGTGCGGATCGAGTCCCAATTTTGGGAATCACCTTTCTTTGGATTGCTACAACAAATAAGCCAGGTGCTATTAATCCTAGTATTTTTTGCTTGTTTGGGTTCATTTTTTCCAATGAATTATTACTTTGGTTTGTCCATCATATGTACAGGACTATCAAATGGTGGCCGCATTAACGAGGGTCGCATGGTGGTTCGATCAGTTTCCGTACATAGTCCAGCGAACGCCGCATCCAGAACTCGAACCGACCTGTGAATTCAGGCCTTGCCATGCCTTTACCGCATCACGCCGCCGCCCTGCATCGACATTGACTTCAGCGCCAGGCCATATTTCTTTTATTACTCACTTTGCATAAATTATTTGTTATGCAATGAATTTTTTTTATTATTATTACTATTATATCCGGTTTGCACTATTTTTTGTGCACAGGAAAATGATCCAGCCGGATTATATCCTTTGGCGCCACCTCGGCTGGACGGGGGGCTTCGTCAACACTTCATTACCCCATGCCGGGGACTTCGGCATCACCCTGCCGTCCTGCATTGACCATGCTACGTCACCACTTCGGAGTGCCGAGCTCTTTGTGTTGGAAATATGCCCTAGAGGCAATAATAAAAGGATTATTATTATATTTCCTTGTTCACGATAATTGTCTTTTATTCATGCTATAATTGTATTATCTGGAAATCGTAATACACGTGTGAATACTTAGACCACAACATGTCCCTAGTGAGCCTCTAGTTGACTAGCTCGTTGATCAACAGATAGTCATGGTTTCCTGACTATGGACATTGGATGTCGTTGATAACGGGATCACATCATTGGGAGAATGATGTGATGGACAAGACCCAATCCTAAGCATAGCACAAGATCGTGTAGTTCGTTTTGCTAGAGCTTTTCCAATGTCAAGTATCTCTTCCTTAGACCATGAGATCGTGTAACTCCCGGATACCGTAGGAGTGCTTTGGGTGTACCAAACATCACAACATAACTGGGTGACTATAAAGGTGCACTACAGGTATCTCCGAAAGTGTCTGTTGGGTTGACACGGATCGAGACTGGGGTTTGTCACTCCGTATTACGGAGAGGTATCACTGGGCCCACTCGGTAGTGCATCATCATAATGAGCTCAAAGTGACCAAGTGTCTGGTCACGGGATCATGCATTACGGTACGAGTAAAGTGACTTGCCGGCAACGAAATTGAACGAGGTATTGGGAACCGACGATCGAATCTCGGGCAAGTAACATATGGTCTGACAAAGGGAATAGTATACGGGGTTGCTTGAATCCTCGAAATCGTGGTTCATCCGATAAGATCATCGAGGAGTATGCGGGAGCCAACATGGGTATCCAGATCCCGCTGTTGGTTATTGACCGGAGAGCCGTCTCAGTCATGTCTGCATGTCTCCCGAACCCGTAGGGTCTACACACTTAAGGTTCGGTGACGCTAGGGTTGTATGAATATGAGTATGCAGCAAACCGAATGTTGTTCGGAGTCCCGGATGAGATCCCGGACGTCACGAGGAGTTCCGGAATGGTCTGGAGGTAAAGAATTATATATAGGAAGTGTTGTTTGGCCATCAAGAAAGTTTCGGGGTCACCCGGTATTGTACCAGGACCATCGGAAGGGTCCCGGGGGTCCACCGGGTGGGGCCACCTATCCCGGAGGGCCCCGTGGGCTGAAGTGGGAGGGGAACCAGCCCCTAGTGGCCTGGTGCACCCCCCCCCTTGCCCCCCCTTGCGCCTAGGGTTGAAAACCCTAGGGTGGGGGGCGCACCCCACTTGCCTTGGGGGGCACTCCACCCCCCCTGGCCGCCGCCCCCCTTGGGAGATTGGATCTCCCAGGGCCGGCGCCCCCCTGGGGGCCTATATAAAGGAGGGCAAGGGGGAGGGCAGCCGCACCCTGTGTCTTGGCGCCTTCCTCCCCCTGCTACACCTCTTCCTCCTCCCGCAGCAGCTTGGCGAAGCCCTGCCGGAGTTCTGCTGCATCCACCACCACGCCGTTGTGCTGCTGGATCTTCATCAACCTCTCCTTCCCCCTTGCTGGATCAAGAAGGAGGAGACGTCATCCGCTCCGTACGTGTGTTGAACGCGGAGGTGCTGTCCGTTCGGCACTTGGTCATCGGTGATTTGGATCACGGCGAGTACGACTCCATCATCACCGTTCTCTTGAACGCTTCCGCACGCGATCTACAAGTGGTATGTAGATGCAATCTCTCTCCTATCACTCGTTGCTTAGATGAACTCATAGATGGATCTTGGTGAAACCGTAGGAAAAATTTTAATTTTCTGCAACATAACCCAACAGTGGCATCATGAGCTAGGTCTATGCGTAGTTCTCTATTGCACGAGTAGAACACAATTTTGTTGTGGGCGTAGATCTTGTCAACTTGCTTGCCACTACTAGTCTTATTTTGCTTTAGCGGTATTGTGGGATGAAGCGGCCCGGACCGACCTTACATGTACGCTTACGTGAGACAGGTTCTACCGACTGACATGCACTAGTTTCATAAGGTGGCTAGCGGGTGTCTGTCTCTCCCACTTTAGTTGGAGCGGATTCGATGAAAAGGGTCCTTATGAAGGGTAAATCGAAGTTGACAATATCACGTTGTGGTTATTCGTAGGTAAGAAAACGTTCTTGCTAGAACCCAATTGCAGCCACGTAAAAGATGCAACAACAATTAGAGGACGTCTAACTTGTTTTTGCAGCAATTGTCATGTGATGTGATATGGCCAGAAGTTGTGATGAATGATGAATGATATATTGTGATGTATGAGATCATGTTCTTGTAATAGGAATCACGACTTGCATGTCGATGAGTATGACAACCAGCAGGAGCCATAGGAGTTGTCTTTAATTTTTGTATGACCTGCATGTCATTGAAGAACGCCATGTAAATTACTTTACTTTATTGCTAAACGCGTTAGCCATAGAAGTAGAAGTAGTCGTTGGCGTGACAACTTCATGAAGACACGATGATGGAGATCATGATGATGGAGATCATGGTGTCATACCGGTGATGAAGATGATCATGTAGCCCCGAAGATGGAGATCAAAGGAGCTATATGATATTGGCCATATCACGTCACTATTATATAATTGCATGTGATGTTTATTATGTTTATGCATCTTGTTTACTTAGAACAACGGTAGTAAATAAGATGATCCCTTCTAATAATTTCAAGAAAGTGTTCCCCCTAACTGTGCACCGTTGCTAAAGTTCGTCGTTTCGAAGCACCACGTGATGATCGGGTGTGATAGATCCTTACGTTCACATACAATGGGTGTAAGACAGTTTTACACATGCAAAACACTTAGGGTTAACTTGACGAGCCTAGCATGTACAGTCATGGCCTCGGAACACAAGAAACCAAAAGGTCGAACATGAGTCGTATGGAAGATACGATCAACATGGAGATGTTCACCGATGATGACTAGTCCGTCTCACGTGATGATCGGACACGGCCTAGTCGACTCGGATCATGTAACACTTAGATGACTAGAGGGATGTCAATCTGAGTGGGAGTTCATTAAATAATTTGATTAGATGAACTTAATTATCATGAACTTAGTCTAAAGTCTTTGCAAAATATGTCTTGTAGATGAAATGGCCAACGCTCATGTCAACATGAACTTCAACGCGTTCCTAGAGAAAACCAAGCTGAAAGATGATGGCAGCAACTATTCGGACTGGGTCCGGAACCTGAGGATCATCCTCATAGCAGCCAAGAAAGATTATGTCCTAGATGCACCGCTAGGTGAAGTACCCATCCCAGAGAACCAAGACGTTATGAACACTTGGCAATCACGTGCTGACGATTACTCCCTCGTTCAGTGCGGCATGCTTTACAGCTTAGAACCGGGGCTCCAAAAGCGTTTTGAGCGACACAGAGCATATGAGATATTCGAGGAGCTGAAAATGGTTTTTCAAGCTCATGCCCGGGTCGAGAGATATGAAGTCTCCGACAAGTTCTATAGTTGTAAGATGGAGGAAAACAGTTCTGTCAGTGAGCACATACTCAAAATGTCTGGGTTGCACAACCGCCTGTCCCAGCTGGAGATCAACCTCCCGGACGAGGTGGTCATTGACAGAATCCTTCAGTCGCTCCCATCGAGCTACAAGAGCTTTGTGTTGAACTACAATATGCAGGGGATGGTGAAGACCATTCCTGAAGTATTTTCAATGCTGAAGTCAGCAGAGGTTGAAATCAAGAAAGAACATCAAGTGTTGATGGTCAATAATACCACTAAGTTCAAGAAGGGCAAGGGTAAGAAGAACTTCAAGAAGGACGGCAAAGATGTTGCCGCGCCCGGTAAGCCAGTTGCCGGGAAGAAGTCAAAGAATGGACCCAAGCCTGAGACTGAGTGCTTTTATTGCAAAGGGAAGGGTCACTGGAAGCGGAACTGCCCCAAATACTTAGCGGACAAGAAGGACGGCAACACTAAAGGTATATTTGATATACATGTAATTGATGTGTACCTTACCAGTACTCGTAGTAACTCCTGGGTATTTGATACCGGTGCCGTTGCTCATATTTGTAACTCACAGCAGGAGCTGCGGAATAAGCAGAGACTAGCGAAGGACGAGGTGACGATGTGCGTCGAGAATGGTTCTAAGGTCAATGTGATCGCCGTCGGCACGCTACCTCTACATTTACCTACGGGATTAGTTTTAAACCTCAATAATTGTTATTTAGTACCAAGTTTGAGCATGAACATTGTATCTGGATCTCGTTTGATGCGAGATGGCTACTCATTTAAATCCGAGAATAATGGTTATTCTATTTATATGAGAGATATGTTTTATGGTCATGCCCCGATGGTCAATGGTTTATTCTTAATGAATCTCGAACGTAATGTTACACATATTCATAGTGTGAATACCAAAAGATGTAAAGTTGATAACGATAGTCCCACATACTTGTGGCACTGCCGCCTTGGTCACATTGGTGTCAAGCGCATGAAGAAGCTCCATGCTGATGGACTTTTAGAGTCTCTGGATTATGAATCATTTGACACATGCGAACCATGCCTCATGGGGAAAATGACCAAGACCCCGTTCTCCGGAACAGTGGAGCGAGCAACCAACTTATTGGATATCATACATACTGATGTGTGTGGTTGTCGGTGTCAAAACCGGCGGATCTCGGGTAGGGGGTCCCGAACTGTGCGTCTAGGTGGATGGTAACAAGAGACAAGGGACACGATGTTTTACCCAGGTTCGGGCCCTCTTGATGGAGGTAAAACCCTACGTCCTGCTTGATTAATATTGATGATGTGTGTTACAAGAGTAGATCTACCACGAGATCAAGGAGGCTAAACCCTAGAAGCTAGCCTATGGTATGATTGTTGTTCGTCCTACGGACTAAAGCCATCCAGTTTATATAGACACCGGAGAAGGCTAGGGTTACACAGAGTCGGTTACAATGGTAGGAGATCTACATATCCGTATCGCCAAGCTTGCCTTCCACGCCAAGGAAAGTCCCATCCGGACACGGGACGAAGTCTTCAATCTTGTATCTTCATAGTCTTGGAGTCCGGCCGATGATGATAGTTCGGCTATCTGGACACCCCTAGTCTGGGACTCCCTCAGTAGCCCCTGAACCAGGCTTCAATGACGACGAGTCCAGCGCACATATTGTCTTTGGCATTGCAAGGCGGGTTCTTCCTCCGAATAATCTATAGAAGATTGTGAACACCAGGATAGTGTCCGGCTCTGCAAAAATAAATTCCACGTACCACCGTAGAGAGAATAATATTACACAAGTTCAATCTGCTGACGTATTTTGTGGCGTGATGTCACACCACTACCAAGCCTTTACTCGAATTGTTTTTATTGTACCACCTCAGCGCGTTTAGCGAAGCGGTTTCCTTGGCACATCTTGTCGAAGCAGAGACCGTGTTCCCCTTATTCCGGGATTCCCATTAATACGGACATGGGTAACCCAACCGCACCATTGATTGTGGCGCTTGGGAGATAAGCGAGTTTTATCAGGCCGGTGGGGACACATGTTTTTGTCCGCCCGTATAAGGGGATAAAGATCCAACCCTTTTACCTGCGCCTTCTTCCTCCTTGGCTTATCAATCTCCGCGAACTCGAGCTCCAGCGCCCAATTCCGCACATCTCACCTCAACCTCCTCCAACTATGTCCGGAGCGGGAGGCAAGTGGATGGCCTCCTCCGTCACGGAGGGGCAGATCCAGAAGCTGCGTAGCGCCGGATATTTGTCCAGCAACATCGTGCACCGGCTTCCCGACGAGGGAGAGCTCATCCACACCCCCAGGCCCCATGAGAGGGTAGTATTTCTTCCCCATTTCCTCCGCGGATTGGGCTTCCCACTCCATCCCTTTGTCCGGGGGCTCATGTTCTACTACGGCCTGGATTTCCATGATCTGGCCCCGAATTTCATCCTCGACATCTCGGCGTTTATCATCGTGTGTGAGGCCTTCCTCTGCATCCAGCCCCACTTCGGCTTGTGGCTCAAGACCTTCAGTGTCAAGCCGAAGGTTGTGAAGGGCAGCCAAGCGGAGTGCGGAGGCGCCATGGTGGGCAGGATGTCCCACGTTACTTGGCTTGAGGGTACTTTCGTGGAAACCATTAAGGGGTGGCAATCGGGGTGGTTTTACATCACCGAGCCGCGTGACCCCGAATGGGCAGCGGCCCCCGAATTCAGATCTGGCATCCCCACACGGCTCACCTCCTGGAAAGAGAGCGGCCGGACATGGGGTGATTTGGAGGAGCTGGCCAGACTCCAAGCATGCATCCAAAAGCTAGTGGACAAGAAGCTCAAGCTTGTCAACGTAGTCCAGGTCATGCTCATTCGCCAGATCCTCCCGTGCCAACGACGGGGCTTCAACATGTGGGAGTTCGATCCGGCGCAGCACCAGAATTTGAGCGGGCTCTTCGACACTACGTACGAAGATGTCTGGAAGGTCCTGTTCAAGGGCGCCGAGGCTCCTGCATCCGCTATCGAAGATCGCGGATTCAGCTCGCAGCGTACGGCTGATGAGGTAAGTGATTTTGTCCTTTTTATTTTCCATAGTTTGACTCTATGCGGGATCTAAACTCCCTTTCCTTTGACAGGGCTGGCTGAAGAAGGCCGAACAGACTATCTATCTGGCCCCATTAGCAGAGGACCCAGCGGACGCCCGTTTAACGGGGCTGCTGGCTCCGGCACCCCACGTGGTGCCGGAGAAGAAGGCCAAGAATAAGGCCACGGGCACTCGGAAGAGTTCCCGTTTTCAGGTGCTATCAGATGATGACTCTGAGGCAGACTACTCCCACAAAGGCGAGGAGGAGAAAAAGAAAGCCTCTCTCCCGGTGGGGGGAGGGAAGAAAAGGAAGGCCTCCCCAACGAGGGAGGCCGAAGGGTCTAAGAAGGGAAAAACTCTTTCCCCGGACTGCTCTGCCACCGCCAGTGACGACGACGAGGACTGGCCTCCAAGGGCCAAGCCCCTGGCGAGATCGTAAGTATCCGGATTCCCGAATAACTTCATGGTTTTTCTTTTTTGCCACACAATGTCTTTCTAATGCCGCATACAACCCTGCAGTCCGCCCAAGGATGATCTTCCCGCTTCGTCGAGCGGGTCCTTAGGTGCGTCAGATATGGATTCTCTTCCGACCGCCTCCACCCCCCGTGATGCGGACGATGCCGAGGTGGGATCCCGAGAAGGGACCCACCAGGAGGAGGAGGCCCTGGAGGTGTCGCAGAACAACCTTCCGGACTTTGCACCGGACTCGGCCCCGGAACCCATACTGGCTCCGGAGTCCGGCGGGCGGCCCCTTCGCCAGAAGGGCAATACCGTGACGCCGGCAGCCTCCGTCCAACCGGAGGCGCCGGATAGCTTGCTGGAGGCGCTCAATGGCGCCTCCATCAAAGAGGAACACCGCACTGTTATGAGTGCGGTGATTCAGAAGGTTCAGCTCGCCAAGAGTGGGCTGACCGAAGCCTGCAGCAGCCTTCTAACAGGCTTTGAGGTAAGAATTTTGATATATGTAAAATAGTACCGCATAGACAGTAGCCCCTGATGCTCGGTTCGGTGTTCGGAAAGAAAAGCCGGACTGAGGATCTAAAAAGATATATGCAGGAGTCATAAAAAATATGTCAATATGGGATTGCAGGCTGCGCTGCTGACCTCTGCCGCACTGACTGCGGAGGTCAATACTTTGAAGAAAAGCCTCGAGCGGTCCGAGAACGAGCTCGGTCATGCCAAGAAGCAGCTCGAGGACAAGGAAGGTGAGTAACACCTTATTAAAATTGTACCTTACAGAAAAGGATTTTGGTTGCAACAAGAATGACAAGGATAACGTGGGTATTGTAGGGGCCACTAGCGAGGTGGCGACCCTAAAGGAGGCGGTGTCCGCAGCCGAACGTAATGCGGCCGCGGAATGCTCCGAGCGAGAGAAGCAGGAGGCGCGGGTGGCGGAGGTACAGCAAGAGCTCCAGGCTCTCATGGAAAAACATGAGAGTTTGGAGCGTGACTCGAAGACTCGAGAGTCCGAGCTTGTGACGGCTCTTGAGAGTGCTAAAGCCGCTAAGGCCGAAGCCTATAAGGCCCTCCAGGAAGAAGAAAATAGCGGCGGGTAAGGCGTTTTTCATGCAAAGTAAGCATGTGAGTGTGAATTACATATCGCTTACCCGAATTCGGAGCTCTCCAGGAGCGTTCGCAGATCTACCTCGCAGCGTGTCCGATGCTGCCGCTTTCTACAGGGCCGAGGAGGGGAGCTCAACGGAGAAGGTCTTCTGGTCTTAGTATGCTGAGGCCGGACATCCGGTGCCCCTTAGCGACCAGCTGAAGCAGCTGGTCGAGCTCCACAAGGTGGACGAACAGGCCATGAAGGGCCTCATAGTTCGGCTGTGGCCTAAGGAGGCCATGCCTGGGAGCTACTTCGGCCTGGTGCGGCGGCTGGTGGATACGTGTCCATGGGTTGAAGTCATCAAGCACTCCGCCTGTATTGAAGGTGCCCGTCGGGCCCTTGCCCGCGCAAAGGTGCACTGGGGCAAGATGGATGCCCAGAAGCTTGTGACGGACCCGCCACCGCAGGGCAAGGAGCATCGCACGCCCGAGATGTATTATAAGAGTGTCCTAAAGGGTGCCCGCGTTATTGCGGGTGAGTGCTCCAAAGATGTAATATTTGAGTATACTCGCATTTTCTTATCCTGTGCACTGAAAACTTAGTTCGTATGCGCTAAGCAATGCTTGTTAATTTAAAATATTACCTTCTGTGCGGCTGTGTATCAAATCTGAGAGATGGCAAGTCGTCGGCTTCAGCCCCCATGCCATGAGTGCTGGGGTGTTTGGGATAAATTTGAGCACTCTTGTTCCCATTTTTGGGTCCATCTAGGGAGGCGCTCAACACAACGAACAAGGCAACCAGACTTATAATGCTTGAACACTCTCACTTAGCCATAGAATTCTATAATTTTAAATTTCGGCGAAGCCCCTAGTGTTCGAAAGGCCGAATTTGGGGCGCTATCCACGCCTGGGCCGGACAAAGCTGGTTCCTCGCTCTAAGCGGCATAAGTCTTTAGGGACTCGAAAAAACCTCTCGAACAGCGACCGGCTCTCGCCTCATCATGATGGTCAGTTTTAGCTTTCTCCACTGAGGCGCTCGCCCAGCTCAACTGGGGCACAATAGCAGTGGTTCTCCCAGTGCTACCTTAGCCGATACAACGGAACGTAAGGTACCAAAACATGGGAGCCGGGCAAACCCAACTATTGACCGAAGTCATGATTCGGAGCCGATTCATATAATGCTATAAGTTCGGGGTGCCGCACTTGTGAAAGTGTTCAGACTTATCACACCATGATGCGGGAAACATAAGCCCCTGGTGTATTTAGTCGTACCAAAATGTACGGATGCAACATGTCATAAATGAACATATGTATAAGAAAGAAATGCAACTGGAAGCAAAAAGGTGCTGCATTACTTATTCAAGAAAAACTGTTGTAAATGCAGAACGATACAAATGGTGCGATAAGCAAGGGATGGGACTATTAAACATGTCCCCCTCCAGGGGTAGGCTGCGGAATGGTGCATAAAACAGATTTAATGCTCATAATGGAGACCACCTGGATATTCGTTGTAGCCTTTCTCCTTCCCTGGCTGTTGCATCGTGAGTTCGGCAGGTCTGCTGCCGGATAGGGCCTCGGACGAACGGAGTCCTGTGGGTAAAAATAAAAAGAGGGAAAAAAAGAAAAAAAAAGAACGACACACTTGAGAGCCCCTGGTGTGGTTGATCCGCATTCTGGGCCTATCGTGGTCGTGCCCCTCTTCCCATGCCCATGGTATCTTCAGAGCGTAATGATGTACGCGAAGGACTTGTCTTGACGTTTTGCAGGGGCTGGGGTTGGGGCCGCACTGGTACGCGTGCTTAGAACGTGCCAGGTGGTCTTGTTGTAGGTTACTCCGGGCGCGTTTAGCCGTGTCCGGCCGCTTAACGGCCGGACTCGAGAATTGCCTTAAGAGGCTGCATTGTACTTCTTCCGCGAGAGCCGCTGTATGTTCCTCCGTTCGGAGAGAACATTCAATGTTTCCGTTGACCGTGATGACTCCTCGAGGGCCTGGCATCTTGAGCTTGAGGTATGCGTAGTGTGGCACCGTGTTGAACTATGCAAACGCGGTACATCCGAGTAGGGCATGACAGCCGCTGCGGAACGGAACTATGTCGAAGATTAACTCCTCGCTTCGGAAGTTATCCGGGGATCTAAAGACCACTTCCAGTGTAACTGAGCCTGTACAATTGGCTTCTACACTTGGTATGACGCATTTAAAGGTCGTCTTGGTAGGTTAATCCTTGAGGGGTCTATGCCCATTTTGCGCACTGTATCCTGATAAAGCAGGTTCAGGCTGCTGCCGCCGTCCATCAGGACTCTGGTGAGGTGAAATCCATCGACGATTGGGTCTAAAACCAATGTGGCTAATCTGCCATGGCGGATGCTGGTGGGGTGGTCCCTTCGATCAAAAGTGGTCGGGCAGGAGGACCATGGATTGAACTTCGGGGCAACTGGCTCCATCGCGTATACATCCCTGAGTGCACGCTTCCGCTCCCTTTTGGGTATGTGTGTTGCGTATATCATGTTCACCATCCGCACCTGTGGGGGGAAACCCTTCTGTCCTCTATTGTTCGGTGGTCGGGTCTCTTCCTCGTCATCGCTATGCAGCCCCTTGTCATTGTTTTCGGCAATTAACTTGCCCGCCTGCTTGAATACCCAACAGTCCCTGATGGTGTGGTTGGCTGGTTTTTCGGGGGTGCCGTGTATCTGGCACGAGCGGTCGAGTATTCGGTCCAAATTGGACGGACCCGGAGTAGTTCTTTTGAATGGCTTTTTCTGCTGACCGGGTTTAGAGCCTGTGAATCCGGCATTGACTGTTGTATCCTCACTATTGTCACCGTTAATGCGGTGCTTGTTTTTGTTGCAACGTGACATGCCATTACGGTCCTTGCTATCCGGACTGCTAGAATTTTTGCTGAGGTTGTTGCTGCGTGCTAGCCAGCTGTCCTCACCCGCGCAGAAGCGGGTCATGAGTGATGTGAGGGCGGCCATGGATTTCGGCTTTTCCTGTCCCAGGTGTCGGGAAAGCCACTCACCGCGGATGTTATGTTTGAAGGCCGCGAGGGCCTCCGCATTCGGACAGTCGACGATTTGGTTTTTCTTGGTTAAGAACCGTGTCCAGAATTGTCTGGCCGATTCGTCTGGCTGCTGAATTATATGGCTTAGGTCGTCAGCGTCTGGTGGTCGCACATACGTGCCCTGGAAGTTATCGAGGAATGCGGCTTCCAGGTCTTCCCAACTCCAGATTGACTCTGCAGGCAGGCTGTTAAGCCAATGCCGAGCTGGTCCTTTAAGTTCGAGTGGGAGATATTTGATGGTGTGAAGATCGTCACTGCGGGCCCTGTGGATGTGGAGGAGATAGTCTTCGATCCAAACCGCGGGGTCTGTTGTGCCATCGTAAGATTCAATATTCACGGGTTTAAACCCTTCGGGGATTTGATGATCCATTACTTCATCTATGAAGCATAGTGGGTGTGTGGCGCCTCTGTACTGGGCGATATCACGACGGAGCTCAAAAGAGCTTTGTCTATTTTGTTCGGCCCGGCCGGACTTACTGTGTCCGGCGCGATGGTTGTCGTCACGTATCATGGGGCGCCCACGCGATCCATAGATCAATCTTGATTGTCTTGCCTTATCCTCCAATATATCTCGCAAGTCCGGAGCGTTCCCCTGTGGCCTTATGCTTTTCGAGCAATGCCGGGGTACGGTTCTAGTGAAGGGCCTAGAGGCCTCTCTGTTGCGACCACGGGGTGGTCGGTCAGCCGTATTGTCTGCTGGTGATGCAGGTTCATACGCCTCCTCCTCTAGTCAGGGGAGCAGCTTGCGTTTAGGGTAGCTTTTGGAGGGGTGTTCGAGCTCATGCTCTTCGGCCGCGAGGACTTCAGTCCATCTGTCGGCTAGCAGATCTTGATCAGCTCTAAGTTGTTGCTGCTTTTTCTTGAGGCTGTTCGCCGTGGCCATAAGCCTGTGTTTAAAACGCTCTTGTTCGACGGGATCCTCAGGCACGACGAATTCATCGTCGTCGAGGCTTGCCTCGTCTCCGGAGGGAGGCATATAATCCTCTACCTCTTCTTCTGCCGCTCTCTCATGAGGGCTGGCGTCTCCATCCTCCTGTGCTGAATCTTGCTGGAGTGGGTTGTCTTCGGCACTGTCTGGGGTGTTATTGTCTCCGGTTCCGGAATCTTCATTCTTGCTGTGGCGGGATTTAGAGCGGCGCTGCTGACGCTGGCGCTTGGGCTGTTTCTTGGAGGGGTCATCCTCCGCTGTTCCTTCGCCATTCCCATCCTTTGGGATATCCACCATGTATATGTCATATGATGAGGTGGCTTTCCAATGCCCGGTAGGCGCTGGTTCTTGGTCGTCTCCGGCATCGTCGTCCATACCGTCGATGTCTTCGGAGTCATAGTCTAGCATGTCAGTTAGATCGTCGACAGTGGCTACCAAGTGGGTGGTGGGTGGGCTTTGAATTTCTTCGACGTACGCATCCCAACCGTCCTGACCGCAGTCCGGCCAGGGCTCTCCTGATAACGAGAGATACTTTAGCAAATTCAAGATGTCACCGAAAGGTGGGTGTTGAAAGATGTCCGCAGCGGAGAACTCCATGACCGGCGCCCAATCGGATTCGATTGGAGGGGGCGCGGGAGGTTCGAAGTCCGGCAAGGGGTCCGGCACCTCGGAGTCACGAGCTTCATGTGGGACAAGGTCAGTGTTCGGCTCTATCGCCGTACAGGTTGCAGCCCTCGAGGCGGTGTCTAGCCATCCGTCCTCGATCTGCGCAGCCGGCTCCGAATTGAAGATCGGAGCAGGCTCGAGTGCGGCCTCCAGGGTACTGTCCGGCTGCAGAGCTAGATCATTCCCGTCGTGACAGTGCGGTGCGCTTGGCTGTGGCTCGAATCCATCGAAGATCAAGTCCCCGCGGATATCCGCCGTGAAGTTCAAACTTCCAAATCTGACCTGACGGCCAAGGGCGTAGCTTCCGATCTGCTCTAGATGGCCAAGCGAATTGGCCCGCAGTGCAAAGCCGCCGAATACAAAGATCTGTCCAGGGAGGAAGGTCTCACCCTGGACTGCGTCATTGATGATGATCGAAGAATCCATCGAGCCTATCGGTGACGACACAGAGGAACTCTCAATGAAAGCACCAACGTCGGTGTCAAAACCGGCGGATCTCGGGTAGGGGGTCCCGAACTATGCGTCTAGGCGGATGGTAACAGGAGACAAGGGACACGATGTTTTACCCAGGTTCGGGCCCTCTTGATGGAGGTAAAACCCTACGTCCTGCTTGATTAATATTGATGATGTGTGTTACAGGAGTAGATCTACCACGAGATCAAGGAGGCTAAACCCTAGAAGCTAGCCTATGGTATGATTGTTGTTCGTCCTACGGACTAAAGCCATCCGGTTTATATAGACACCGGAGAGGGCTAGGGTTACACAGAGTCGGTTACAATGGTAGGAGATCTACATATCCGTATCACCAAGCTTGCCTTCCACGCCAAGGAAAGTCCCATCCGGACACGGGACGAAGTCTTCAATCTTGTATCTTCATAGTCTTGGAGTCCGGCCGATGATGATAGTTCGGCTATCCAGACACCCCCTAGTCCGGGACTCCCTCAGTGGTCCAATGAGCGTTGAGGCTTGCGGAGGATATCGTTATGTTCTCACTCTCACTGATGACTTGAGTAGATATGGGTATGTCTACTTGATGAAACACAAGTGTGAGACCTTTGAAAAGTTCAAAGAATTTCAGAATGAAGTAGAGAATCAACGTGACCGAAAGATAAAATTCTTACGATCAGATCGTGGAGGAGAATATTTAAGTCACGAATTTGGTAGACACTTAAGAAAATGTGGAATCGTTTCACAACTCACGCCGCCTGGAACACCTCAGCATAACGGTGTGTCCGAACATCGTAATCGCACTCTATTGGATATGGTGCGATCTATGATGTATCTTACCGATTTACCGCTATCATTTTGGGGATACACTCTAGAGACAGCTACATTCACTTTAAATAGGGCACCGTCTAAATCCGTTGAGACGACACCGTATGAATTATGGTTTGGGAAGAAACCTAAGCTGTCGTTTGTAAAAGTTTGGGGATGCGATGCTTATGTTAAGAAACTTCAACCTGAAAAGCTCGAACCCAAGTCGGAAAAATGCGTCTTCATAGGATACCCTAAGGAAACCATTGGGTATACCTTCCACCTTAGATCCGAAGGCAAGATCTTTGTTGCCAAGAATGGATCCTTTCTGGAAAAGGAGTTTCTCTCGAAAGGAGTAAGTGGGAGGAAAGTAGAACTCGATGAAGTACTACCTCTTGAACCGGAAAGTAGTGCAGCTCAGGAAAATGTTCCTGTGGTGCCTACACCGACTGGAGAGGAAATTAATGATGATGATCAAGGTACTTCGGATCAAGTTGCTACTGAACTTCATAGGTCCACAAGGACACGTTCCACACCAGAGTGGTATGGCAACCCTGTCCTGGAAATCATGTTGTTAGACAACGGTGAACCTTCGAACTATGAAGAAGCGATGGCGGGCCCAGATTCCAACAAATGTCTAGAAGCCATGAAATCCGAGATAGAATCCATGTATGAAAACAAAGTATGGACTTTGACTGACTTGCCCGATGAGTGGCAAGCGATAGAAAACAAATGGATCTTTAAGAAGAAGACGGACGCGGATGGTAATGTCACCATCTATAAAGCTCGACTTGTCGCTAAGGGTTATCGACAAGTTCAAGGGATTGACTATGATGAGACTTTCTCTCCCGTAGCGAAGCTTAAGTCCGTCCGAATCATGTTAGCAATTGCCGCATACTATGATTATGAGATATGGCAGATGGACGTCAAAACGGCATTCCTTAACGGTTATCTTAAGGAAGAGCTATATATGATGCAGCCGGAAGGTTTTGTCGATCCTAAGAATGCTAACAAAGTATGCAAGCTCCAGCGATCCATTTATGGGCTGGTGCAAGCATCTCGGAGTTGGAACATTCGCTTTCATGAGATGATCAAAGCGTTTGGGTTTATGCAGACTTATGGAGAAGCCTGCGTTTACAAGAAAGTGAGTGGGGGCTCTGTAGCATTTCTCATATTATATGTAGATGACATACTTTTGATGGGAAATGATATAGAATTCTTGGACAGCATTAAGGCCTACTTGAATAAGTGTTTTTCAATGAAGGACCTTGGAGAAGCTGCTTACATATTAGGCATCAAAATCTATAGGGATAGATCGAGACGCCTCATAGGTCTTTCACAAAGCACATACCTTGATAAGATTTTGAAGAAGTTCAAAATGGATCAGTCCAAGAAAGGTTTCTTGCCTGTATTGCAAGGTGTGAGATTGAGCTCGGCTCAATGCCCGACCACCGCAAAAGATAAAGAAGAGATGAGTGTCATCCCCTATGCCTCAGCCATAGGATCTATTATGTATGCCATGCTGTGTACCAGACCTGATGTAAACCTTGTCGTAAGTTTGGTAGGAAGGTACCAAAGTAATCCCGGCAAGGAACACTAGACAGCGGTCAAGAATATCCTGAAGTACCTGAAAAGGACAAAGGACATGTTTCTCGTTTATGGAGGTAATGAAGAGCTCGTCGTAAAGGGTTACATCGATGCTAGCTTCGACACAGATCTGGATGACTCTAAGTCACAAACCGGATACGTGTATATGTTAAATGGTGGGGCAGTAAGCTGGTGCAGCTGCAAGCAGAGCGTCGTGGAGGGATATACATGTGAAGCGGAGTACATGGCAGCCTCAGAGGCAGCGCATGAAGCAATATGGGTGAACGAGTTCATCACTGACCTTGGAGTCATACCCAATGCGTCGGGGCCGATCAAACTCTTCTGTGACAACACTGGAGCTATTGCCCTTGCCAAGGAGCCCAGGTTTCACAAGAAGACCAGGCACATCAAGCGTCGTTTCAACTCCATCCGTGAAAATGTTCAAGATGGAGACATAGATATTTGCAAAGTACATACGGATCTGAATGTCGCAGATCCATTGACTAAACCTCTTCCGCGAGCAAAACATGATCAACACCAGAACTCTATGGGTGTTCGATTCATCACAATGTAACTAGATTATTGACTCTAGTGCAAGTGGGAGACTGTTGGAAATATGCCCTAGAGGCAATAATAAAAGGATTATTATTATATTTCCTTGTTCATGATAATTGTCTTTTATTCATGCTATAATTGTATTATCCAGAAATCGTAATACACGTGTGAATACTTAGACCACAACATGTCCCTAATGAGCCTCTAGTTGACTAGCTCGTTGATCAACAGATAGTCATGGTTTCCTGACTATGGACATTGGATGTCGTTGATAACGGGATCACATCATTGGGAGAATGATGTGATGGACAAGACCCAATCCTAAGCATAGCACAAGATCGTGTAGTTCGTTTTGCTAGAGCTTTTCCAATGTCAAGTATCTCTTCCTTAGACCATGAGATCGTGTAACTCCCGGATACCGTAGGAGTGCTTTGGGTGTACCAAACGTCACAACGTAACTGGGTGACTATAAAGGTGCACTACAGGTATCTCCGAAATTGTCTGTTGGGTTGACACGGATCGAGACTGGGATTTGTCACTCCCTATTACGGAGAGGTATCACTGGGCCCACTCGGCAGTGCATCATCATAATGAGCTCAAAGTGACCAAGTTTCTGGTCACGGGATCATGCATTACAGTATGAGTAAAGTGACTTGCCGGCAACGAGATTGAACGAGGTATTGGGATACCGACGATCGAATCTCGGGCAAGTAACATACCGTCTGACAAAGGGAATAGTATACGGAGTTGCTTGAATCCTCGACATCGTGGTTCATCCGATAAGATCATCAAGGAGTATGTGGGATCCAACATGGGTATCCAGATCCCGCTGTTGGTTATTGACCGGAGAGCCATCTCGGTCATGTCTGCATGTCTCCCGAACCCGTAGGGTCTACACACTTAAGGTTCGGTGACGCTAGGGTTGTATGAATATTAGTATGCAGCAAACCGAATGTTGTTCGGTGTTCCGGATGAGATCCCGGACGTCACGAGGAGTTCCAGAATGGTCCGGAGGTAAAGAATTATATATAGGAAGTGTTGTTTCGGCCATCGGGAAAGTTTCGGGGTCACCCGGTATTGTACCGGGACCACCGGAAGGGTCCGGGGGGTCCACCGGGTGGGGCCACCTATCCTGGAGGGCCCCGTGGGCTGAAGTGGGAGGGGAACCAGCCCCTAGTGGGCTGGTGTGCCCCCCCCCCCTGCGCCTAGGGTTGAAAACCCTAGGGTGGGGGCGCACCCCACTTGCCTTGGGGGGCACTCCACCCCCCTGGCCGCCGCCCCCTTGGGAGATTGGATCTCCCAGGGCCGGCGCCCCCCCCCCTAGGGGCCTATATAAAGGAGGGAAAGGGGGAGGGAAGCCGCACCCTGTGTCTTGGCGCCTCCCTCCCCCTGCTACACCTCTTCCTCCTCTCGCAGCAGCTTGGCGAAGCCCTGCCGGAGTTCTGCTGCATCCACCACCACGCCGTTGTGCTGCTGGATCTTCATCAACCTCTCCTTCCCCCTTGCTAGATCAAGAAGGAGGAGACGTCATCCGCTCCGTAAGTGTGTTGAACGCGGAGGTCTTGTCCGTTCGGCACTTGGTCATCAGTGATTTGGATCACGGCGAGTACAACTTCATCATCACCGTTCTCTTGAACGCTTCCGCACGCGATCTACAAGTGGTATGTAGATGCAATCTCTCTCCTATCACTCGTTGCTTAGATGAACTCATAGATGGATCTTGGTGAAACCGTAGGAAAAATTTTAATTTTCTGCAACATAACCCAACACTTTGCTCCGCCACCTCAGGACCGGCTTGAGGGATGGCACCTTGTCCCGTATCAAGCTCGGACCGTCATCAATACCGAACACATTAACCAGCTAAGTCGCTTTCATGCTCAAAGCTTTAATTTTTTTTACTTGTGTTCGGTTCGACCAAGCATCATACTTTTTTGGAAAAATGTTGCTTGTAAAAAAATTCTTGTCCAAACTTTGTTTGTGACGCATAAATTCAAATACCCAATTCATTTTGGGGCTTCCTTCATGAAGATTTTCCTCTTGCATATGATTATACTTGTACGGCTTCATTCCTTGTTCGTGTATTACGCCACAATATACACCATATTGACTTAAGTGATTTGCAAGCTGGGTTGCCTGGCTCCTGTGCTTACCCCTACGTTCCCGATTGTTCGGCTAGGGAGTAAAGGGAGCACCTCTGCGATTGTCACGATCGGGTCACCCGAGCTGGACCTCAGACTGGGTGAAGCCGAAAGCTAGCTCTCTTATTGTTTTCAATCATGGTCGGCACACAACGGAACTCATGAGTACAAAAAATCTATTGCATAAGTCTCATAATAACAATGAGCACCGAAGAAAGGTATCGGTGGGGGTACTATTTTCTTCGAAGATGCTTCTTACACTTCGCAGTAATATAGCATAAGTTCCCTGAGCGCGCTTTGTCTGTTACAGCCTTATGGCCTGATTGTCTGGTTATTGGAAACACCGTCGATATTCTCGACAGATGGAGTACATAACACTTTTCGGTCCTTGACCGAAGAGGGAGAAGTCGACGGTCGGTTAAGACGCGTTTAAAGTTCGGTTGAACATAGATATGATATAAGTACTTCGGTACATGCAATCATTCTTTTACCCAAGTCACTTGGGGGCTCTTAAATTTATATGAGTCGTTTTATGATAAGTGTTCTTCTTCTTAGTCGTTGCAAAGTTTTATTATTATTATTATTATTATCTATCACTCCTTTTTTTGACACAAGTGTGCGGTCACTAGCCGGGGAGCCTAATTTCTCTCTCAAAGCCGCTAGAGTTTAGTTTGCTAAACTGGCCTAGTAAGAAGTACTCCGCCTTCGGGATAGGAGGTTGAAGCCGTAGGCTGACCTGCTTGAAGTTTTGAGATAGGATGTGTCATGTTAAAGCACGGCAGAAGCACCTTTTTTTTCTAAAGTCCAATTTTCGGATTGGTACCGAACACTTGATCTAGTTTGGACATTAACCTTTTGAATAAGTTTTTTGGCTTTTCGAGCCCATGGCACTTTTCAACTATTTGTGTGTTTTCAGCACAAGTCTCGCAGTGCAACGCCGGACACCTTTAGAGATTTGGCAAAAACATTCTCGGATATTGCTCTATATGCATCGGTTTTGAATTGTGTCTTCGGTCAATAGTTGGGTTGCCTGGCTCCTGTGCTTGCCCCCTACGCTCCGCTTTGTTCGGCTAGGTGTGCAAAGGGAGAACCACTGCGATTGTGCTTCCAGCTCACATGGTTAAGCACCTCAGTGGAGAAAGCCGAAAACTGACTGCCACAATAAGCGTAAACTGGTCAGCGATCCGATGACGGTGTTAAACGACGGGCCATTCATAACAATGGCCGAAGTGTTTACGGCTTGACCTCAACTGTCGCCGAACACTACCTGGGGCTAGTAACTGGCCTCCCAAACTAAATCCTCGATATTTTTCTCTTACATTGGAGCTGAGGTTTCATGATCATGCTTAGCATGACAACCCAAAGAAAGGAACGGATAGCGGGACTATTTTCTTTGGAAGACATTTCTTCTGTTAAACAGCAATATAACATATCTCTCTACGTACCTTTTTGTTTATTAAACCGTATGGCCAGACTGCCTTGTTTGTTGTAAATCTTTGCCCTCATAAAGGCTTTATAAAGTAGGACAAACACTCCTCGGCTATTGGCCGAGGAGGTGGAAGCCGATGGTCGGTCAACAAAATTGTACAATGCGGATCCGAGCGTTAATGATGTAAAGTACTTGGATACATAGAGTCATTACACATAATTTGTGATTTTACTATGGATATCAATCCTTAATTCGGCCACCCGTGCCCGCATTAAGGCTCGGGGGCTACTAGGATTTGGGCTTATTAGTTAAAAATATTAAAGGGGCACATCAATCCCCTGATCTGGTGTTGCCACCCGACCAGTGTCTCGGGGGCTACTGCATTGCCTGTCCAATGCAGAAAATTTTAAGTGTAATACAGTCTCCGAGGAGATTTTGATCCTGAGGTTGGTCGGCCGCACCCAACCTGAGTCTTGAGGACTGAGCACACCGCTTTTTGTGTCCCGAAGTATTCTGCCGAGCTAGGACTTGATCCTCGGACCAATTTTGCAAATCAACCCGAGTCTCAGTAGTTACGGGGATCAGCGGTCTTATGTCATCCTTCATGTGCATCTCGGGTTTTAGACCGATACCCACCTTGAGGGCTACTGGCTATGTATCTCGGTAGAGAATAAATTGCACCAATCCAAAATATTGACAAAAATCGGCCCACATTCGGGGTGGTGCACCACCTCGGAAGTAGTCCGGCATAAAGCTCGGGCACTAGTGGTTGGCTCCATAGAGGGCATTTCCGGCATTAAGCTCGGCTAAACTCCTTCAAACTTCTTTGAACCAAGGTGATTTACGACACCTCGGATACAGTCCGACATTGGAGCTCGGATACAGTCCGGTGTTGGAGCTCGGATACATAGTCCGGCGTTGGAGCTCGGATACGTTTCGGCGTTAGAGCTGGAAAGCGGTCCTGCGTTGGTGCTCGACTGCAAAAGATACCTCGAATGCAGTCCGGCGTTGGAGCTCGGACGCAAGAGGACACTGCCGCCCGGGAACAACTTCAAACCCGAGGTATGGCATAAAAATAACAAGGCATTGATAAAGGCCGGAAACTTAAAGGGGCTCCTCGGATACCCGACGTGTAAACTCGTCGAATGCATTTCGGCGATCCTCAAAATCGAAGATGAGAAGATTTGTTGAACCAGTTTTCAAGACCGACGACTGAAGATGAAGAACGGTTCGGAAGAATCGAGGAGCGTCCCTAAACTTGAAGACCGGTTCAGGGGGCTACTAACGGTGTCCTGGACTAGGGGGTACTCACCACGTCATCTCCCGATCTGTTAAATTGGGCCAAGGAGCCCCATGGCCGTACTCATGGGCCAGTCCGGACAGCTGCCGCATATAAGGAAGATTCTGCTAGACTTGGCGATCAAGAGAAGGACTCCTCCCCCACCGGCGTATTCGGCTAGGACTCTTGTTATCCTAGGCCTCCGGTGCATTATATAAACCGAGGCCAGGCTAGTCGATAGGGGGAACAACAATCATACCATAGGCTAGCTTCTAGGGTTTAGCCTCTCTGATCTCGTGGTAGATCAACTCTTGTAATACCCATACCATCAATATTAATCAAGCAGGAGTAAGGTTTTACCTCCACCGAGAGGGCCCGAACTGGGTAAAAACATCGTGTCCCTCGTCTCCTGTTACTATCCGCCTAGACGCATAGTTCGGGACCCCCTACCCGAGATTCGCCGGTTTTGACACCAACATTGCTGCTTTCATTGAGAGTTCCACTGTGTGTTCAGCAAAGGGTCGATGACTTGCCTGCAGATCAACTACGACTTCGGCATCTTCGTCACCAGCTCGGCTGTTCACCTTGGTTCAACCAAGGACTGCGCCTTGCCTCCGATCGTCATGTTCGGATGAGGGCCTTCATCAACATCAGCTCCGATCTCTATCAAGATCACAGAGGAATCATCCAGGGAGCCCGGGGGCTCAACGTCAACATTGCCCTCGGGCGACCGTGCTATTTTTCTGGACAGCGAAACTTGCATCCGCCGTCACCGCCTCCTCGAGCATTGGTTTGACGATTTCTTTGGTGGAATAGTGCGGAATTACGTCTACACAGCCACGCTAAATTTCATCGAGTTCCGATGGAGGAATCTCCGACAATCTATGATATACCGGAGCCCTGTCAAATCTGGACGAGAATCTGGACGAGTTTAGGGCGTGGTATCCAGCTTCTAGCTCAGACGTCCTGTGGAAGATCCAACCGCTGATCGGCTGCGAAATTCCTATATCTACCACCTCCCAAAGTTTCAGCTCGATCCGACCGTCCAAACTCCGGGAACTTTCCGATTAGTGCATCACTTTTCGGATCTGTTTTCTACGCGAAAACGAATCCGACCCGAGTTCGTCTTTTTTATGAACGGGAATTCGGACATCCTTTTTGAAGGAAGTTTTGTATGGTGTATCGTGTTTTGTTCCCGAACACATCCCGCTAACCTTAAAATCTTTTGAACATGATCTTCAACATCATGCTGGTGTCAAACCAGTCCGGCAATATTGCTCCACAGATGCCAACCTGCGCTAGACACGTCGTCAGTTCGTTGATCCGCGCTCAACTTCTTTGGATCATCATCTCGGCAAGCCGGACATGAGTCCGGCATCACGAAGGATAAATCATCACCAACATCGCCGCCCCACGGATTACACGGAGCGGGCACACCTGCATTGCCGCACGGTCACTTCATCAAGCCGACATCGACCACGTCACGACCTGCATCGGCAGGGCCACACTATTGCTTTTTCAAGCTGGTGTCCATCACGCCGACCTACTTTGACTCATCGGCTGACACCGAGGCTTCATCATGTTAGCTGGACCGGGGGCTTCATCATCTCTTCATCAACCTACTCCGGAGACTTCGGCGTCGCTGGCCGACCAGCTTCGTCATGTTAGCTGGACCGAGGGCTTTGCCTCGGCGAGCCAACCTTTGCCAGCATTGCCATGCCGTTGCTTTATCGCCCATCAGGTGATAGGTGTGCGGATCGAGTCCCAATTTTGGGAATCACCTTTCTTTGGATTGCTACAACAAATAAGCCAGGTGCTATTAATCCTAGTATTTTTTGCTTGTTTGGGTTCATTTTTTCCAACAAATTATTACTCTGGTTTGTCCATCATATGTACGCAGGTCTATCAAATGGTGGCCGCATTAACGACGGTCGCATGGTGGTTCGATCAGTTTCCCTACATAGTCCGGCGAACGCCGCATCCGGAACTCGAACCGACCTGTGAATTCAGGCCTTGCCATGCCTTTACCACATCACGCCACCGCCCTGCATTGACATTGACTTCGGCGCCAGGCCATATTTCTTTTATTACTCACTTTGCATAAATTATTTGTTATGCAACGAATTTTTTTATTATTATTACTATTATCTTCGGTTTGCACTATTTTTTGTGCACAGTAAAATGATCCAGCCGGACTATATCCAGATGGATGGCCTTAGCGTGGTGCACGCGAGCAAGCCGCCGCGCCGCCATGCCAATCTAGCTAGCAATCCTTGTAGACAAGCAGCTGGACGGGGCTATCTTGGCTAACTAGCGGTTGCGAGCGCTAGACGGAGCTGGCATCCGGGTTGCCGCAAGATGGGATCCGCACCAACGGCGGCGGTAGTTGTGTCCCATGGCCGAGGATGACTAGGTGGAAGGGCTGGAGGTAGGAGGTCACTCGGTGATTTTTGTGCAGAATGGCATGTAGGTCCCATAAGTCATAATGCCTACTTCCCAGTCGAATAGATGGCGTTGACTTAATGGGCGACATGGGTTGAAACATGCCTATAACGACACTTTGTAGTGTAGTCGTTTCTTGGTAGGGCTGGTTGGTAAGGGCATGTGCAATGGTTGATAAGGTAGTCTTATCTTAAGTCTGCCACATATGCAAGTGGTAGTAGTTTCTTGACATTATTAGTTGTTTCTTGTAAGGAACAATGTACTACTAGCGACAAAAGACGATTCTAGGTTGCGTTGTACTCCAACGAGTACTACTAGTGGTCGCGGGAGTGTATACCTTGTTTTGTGGGTTCGATCCCGGCCGAACACACGGCGGCCTTATTTTTAAATAGTAACTTTGTTGCGGGCCAATATTGTACACGGGTAGTTTGAGTTTTGAAGTCAAACGGACATGCGACACCACAATCAGGGTGCACTGGATAGCCTAGCCACGTGAACGGGTTTTCCTTCCCATCATCTCGTGGCTCGTGTGCTCGCCCTAGCCGCACCTCGCTTGCAGCTTCCTCACCAGCTAGTAGCATATTTAAACTAGCGCCTCCCAATTAAGCCCGAGGAGCCGGAAAAGCCTGGTGGGGCATTGGGAACTGTGCAATATGGCTCTGTACATAAAGTGCTCTACTACTACTCTGTAGCTTGTGGCGTTGCACGCATGGACTTCACTCCATTATCGACTCTATAAAAGAAATTCCTCTTGATGATTTTGTTTTTTTTTTGAAACGGAGGCAAAAGCTTTGCCTCATCTCATTCATAAAGAAGGAACTACTAACAAAGTTCGACAAGATCTCGCTATATCAAATAACTCAAATGTTCTGCCCCAGCAGAAACCTTCGCTGATAAACAGGCTGCTAGTGTGTGCGTGAGAGGAGCGGCTGAGTAGGTCAGCTACATGAGAGGAGGGACTGAATAGAGCACCGAGAGTACCCACTAGGCCACTCCACAGGTGTACTTTCCCTGCATTGCTAGTACAGCGATGGTTCTAGAGAACAGTAGTACCCTCCACTTCCAACTGTAGCTCCTTGGCCCTGAGATTCAAGAGTTCAAAACTAGTGCACTATACTAGAAGTACAGTACATCGCACTACTAGTTGAAAAAGTAGTACTAGTACTACTATAGTACGAGTATGTATTCCTTCGTCCCATAAGGTAAGACATTTTTTGACACTAGTTAGCGTGTACAAAAAATAGCAAAAACATTCCCAAAATTTCTTAATCCACGCCAAAAACTACTACCTATTGCCAAAAATTTCTTACTAGTGCTATTATTTACAGTATAATGCAATCCCGTAGCGTCCCAGAATGCTAGTACTAGTAGTAAATAATAGCCTCACCCCTTCACTAAGGAACGATCTACAGTTGGAAGGGACGAGGCCCTGTGGTTACTACGCTCTTATCTCCTCCTCGCCAGTTCCCCTCCCCCCGAAGAGAAAGCAGCTCGTCGGTGCTCCCATGGATTCACCAGGCGGTTCTCCTCCTCGTCGGGCCTGGGAGACCTTGGACGACGATCCTCTGGGAGAAATCGCACTCCGCTCTGATGTCCTCACTGCCGCAAGACTCGGTGCTTCCTGCACCAACTTTTTCAAGATGGTGCTTAAAAAGGCTTGGGAAAAGGCCATTCTTGTTGGTCTTCCATGCGTCCTCGAGGAGAAGGTTCTTATATGGGACAATCCTTCAAACAGTCCACCGCTCCCTGGCCCTGGTTGCACGTTGACTCCGCTAGAGTTGCCGATGTTGAGAGGTAGTCGGATTTTGTCCGATGAGCAGGTCAGTAATGGAGTTTGATCATGTAGTATTTAGTTATTCCATTTCCATCCCGTAATTCTCCGCTGCCCACCGTCTTATATATAGGTCTGGGTCGGTGCCAACGAAGATTGGCTTGCATACCTTCGGCCAGATACCACCATCATTTTGCACAACATCTAGAGCAGTGCGGCCATTCCCGTAGACCCCTTCTCCACCATTGGGAACGGCCTTCCGGACTGGCTAGGCTTGAATATGTATGATGATGCCTACATGAGATTGAAGAAGATAGCAATTGCGGACCCGCCAACAAAGCAACACGGCTACGACGATTACTATCTCATCGCGGTGTTTGACATAAGGATTGCCATCAATGCAAGAGGCAGGAACGGCAGAGGCTAGTGCATGTTGGCGGCGGCGGATTTGTACCCCTACACGTTCAAAGACGTCGTGCGCCATCTAGGCCGCATCTTCATGGTGACAAGCCAAGGGACTTGTTTCATCTGGTTGCCATCCTATGGTACGGGAGATTACAAACGGAATGCGCAAACCATCATTTGCATCCCTAACGGTACTGCATTGTTTTGCAGGGACCAGTCATCCCCCGATCAAAATAAGATTGTCGATCCTGGATGTGCATTTGCATCCATAATTCGGTCTAACCTGGAACCTTGTAGCTGACTTTCGCATATTGGGATCAACTATCTTAGCAGTCATTACCCATGGTACCACTGATGTGCATCATGGTCACACAATCTACCACGATCAGACTGTCACCATCTACCCAGGTATTCTATTTTTTAACCCTCTCACCTTCTCTTTCATTGTTGCACTACTTACTAGTACTAGTAGCAGTACTTTTTACCTTGGAGGATGTGTATAGCTAGCTAGGCCCTTGAAGACTTGAACCCACTAGCTGCCACCATTATTGTTTTTCCATGTCTTACTATCTCATCCATGTAGCCGAGAGTGGCTACGTATAATAAACCGGTTACTTTACTTCCACTATACCAGAGTAGTACTATTTGCTGCACAGTATTACTGACTGCCATATTTGAGCACAACATTATTATGCATGGACCTTGACTATGTATGTCACCATGTGTCCAGATCTGAGATGCCACGTGTACTAGATGAACGTCGCCGAGTTTGACCTCCGTGATGCTACGTGGGTGCCGAGGAACACTCTTGGAGAGTACTCGCTTTTCATTGGGGACAGCTACCCCATAGTGACACGGATGCCACCTTCCGTGCACAACACCGAAGGCCTGCCATTCATGAAGCATGGTTGTGTCTTCAGTGTGCACTACCAGATGAACGACATGCTGGGACACACTATCCCTGATTTATGCCGCTTCAGCTTGGATGAGTCTCCATCGTGTGGAACCGGACTAGAAAGCTGCGACAATGATTCCCGTTGCCCACCGCTATGGATCGTGCCATCCATGAAGAACACCTGGGACTAGAACCTGGAGGAGGACATGTAGCCCATCTATAATGTGTAAGTGGAGTACGGTAAATTGTGAACAGTAGCGCAGTGAATATATGTAGACTAGTCGTGCACAAATTTATCACATGAATTGGAGATGAACTTGTGTGGCATACTAGCAGTTGTCCTTTAGAATTTATTACTAGTAAATGTGTTATGTGTACATGCAACTTGTGTGCTGTTGCACGGGCTCCAACACGCTCTTTGAGAAAAAAGGTGGCACAGCTTTGGATATAGGTGACGTGGCGGCATCATACAGTAGCATCGTTTGCTATAGTTGTAGTATACTCCTACTAGGACGAAAACTCCTATAAAACCTTGCGCTTGGCTCTTTGCCTCTTCGGGAGGTTCAACAGTTCGTACTCATGTGAACCTTGCACCTGGCTCTTCGCCGCTTCGGAAGGTCCAACAATGATGATACTACAGTACAATATGCTTCTGACAATCTGACACCGATTGAACTGCTGCACGTCCACCGCAAGGGAGAGGGAGAGGGAGAGGGAGAGGTTGCTGTAGTCAAAACCCTCTCCTCGTCCTACGAGCCACCGTGCGCGTGGGCGATGGAGAGGCATAGTAAGCAAGCTTCTCCTCGTTCCGCGAGTTGACGGGACACATCAAAGCAGTACTAGTACTAGTCCATACTGCGTCCTTTCCGGTTAATATGGCTTAATTTGAAACGAGAAAAATACACTGGCGGTCAACGTATGTAACAATACACTCTTTACGGTCACTATATATAGTTTTGCGGTGATTATATGATCACTAGCTCATCGTAGAGCACTCTATTGCACCCTACTGACCGGACACATAGTTGATGTGGCACTTTGTTGACTGGTTAAATTTTCACCTGGTTTCTAGGTCCCACCTGTCAGTTGGCAGAGCAAAGAAATCAGTTAAACAAAACTTTACACAGGCGTGACAGGAGTCAAACCCTTGCGCGCGAACCACCCTAGCTGTGTATGTGAGTGCATGCACGTGTACTCCCTCGGTCTTCCAACAAAGAGTGTACATCGGCTAAAAACAAAGAGTGTAGTACATCTACACTTCCCATGCATTTAGCCTTTAATCTAAATCGATATTGATTGACTAATGCACCAACTTGTGCTCTAGGTATAGGCTACATGTCTATCCTTAATTACAGCATGCAACAACCTTCATTTAATCTTTTCTCTCAATGGTCGCATGCACACATAAGTCTGCTACTTTTGGGCATTAATTATGCCCTGGTCAATGTGTAAATCTCTAAATGTACAGTCTTTCATGGACGTATGGAGTAGGTTGAGCACTTGAGCATGAGCGTGTGTGTTGTGTCGTGTGATGTGTGACGCATGGGTGCCTGAGTGTTGCGTGCATCCATGTGTACGTCTGAGTGTTGCATGTTGCATGCATGCATGCATGCATGAGGCTTACTCCCTCACATTGACATGTTCATATTTCAGGCTTCCTCTGTTCCCTCCATATGGTGATACTCCCTCTGTTCCCAAATATGGAGTAAAAGCCTCCCTCTGTTCCCAAATACGGAGTATTTGTCTTTCTAGAGATTTCAACAAGTGACTACGTACGAAGCAAAATGAGTGAAGTGAGCGTAGAGACATAGGGATATTATAGATAGGAAGTCTTCGCGATTCATTATTCCCCATCTCGGTCAGAGAGAACTATTCAACTAGTCTTCACAGTGAAGTGACAATACACACTGCAGCAGATGGGAGACTTAGTTAATAAGTTGAACCAGTGTGTTGGTGTTACTAAATCAGCCTTACCCAGTACTGCCATCTTGTTTGCCACTAGAGCACGCTTCCGCAAATACGCCTACACACCTCTCTCCTCCATTAACTGACATATGGGCCCTCATGAGGTAGACCCACATGTCATCAGTGTAAATATTTACACTCCGAAGGACAGTATATCCTGGTAATAGTACTAGTAGAATTGAGATTTAATGCACTTTCTTCCCCTTCTTTCACTCTTCTTCCTCCTCTCTTCCCCATTGTCGGCCGCACACCATCGCCCCCCGCTCACTGCTCGCTCGCCCGCGCCATCTTCCTTGGTAGCTCGTGCGTACCATATCCCCCGCTCACTGCTCGGACACACGAGGAGAAGCTTCTTTGCTCGCCCGCCCGAATCCACTTCCCCGCTGGCTCGCAGGCATCAAAAACCCAGTGGCAGAACCGACTGACAGGCAGAGCCGCGATTGGAATTCCCTCCCTGATATTCTCTTGGAGCAGATCTGTAATCGTATGGACCTACTCAGCACCTTCCGTCTGGCCGCATGCTCGGTGTCTTTGTACCGTCTACTCGTCTGCAACCAGTCGGCTCTTTTCAAGACACCCTACTTACTGATGCCTGATCCTCGCACGTGGCGCAGACACTGACTTGATGATCCTACAGAGGTTGTCGTGGTGCCCCTCGACATGCTACCACTACACGTCCACCTATCCTTCTTGCGCGACCACTACTGGGCAGGCATGAAGGCCAACTAGATCGTCCTCATCCACCAATTCCGTAGTCCGTGGCGTCTCATGGATATCTACACCCAGTGAGAGATCACCCTTCCATCGTTGGGTACCGCCACCAACGAGCCTCGGGGCCCGCCGGACACTCCTTCCTACTATGCACGAGACGCGTCAAGCTTTTGGCTCGACCTCTATTTGCTGAAAGGTGTAATCTGTGAAGTGCCCACACCATCAGAAGACTACATGGATTACAATCTCACTACCTTGTTTGACATGGGATTAGTCTATCTGGAATCCGGTCGCCATACATGGTTATGGCTCATCGTCAATCCTGTTGAGGCAACATTTTTGTCTGATGCTATAGTGCACGATGGCATCGTTTACACGGTCGACGCGTAGATTGGCCACCTATACTGGTGGAATCTATCGTCGTGTAATTGTTCTATCTCATCTCATCTTTACCTTATGAATATGACTGCATGTTCATTGTTACAAATTTAGAATAGATAGTATGTCTATAACCACATTATTGCTATATGTTCCTCTCATTTCCTTGATTTTTATGACCACACATGTTATTGTTAGAGTTGATATGAGAACAATTGGCATCTAATGATTGTTAGAATAGATATTATGAGCATAACCTCATGATTTCTATATGTTACTCTCATTTCCAAGATTTTTATAACAACGCATGTTATTGCTTAGAGTTGATATGAGAATAGTAGTACTCTAAGTGCTTTGGTAGAATATGAGTAGGCTTTGTCATAGCTGTTTTCCTCTCGTTGTTACATGATGTTCGAACCATGACATATTGCTAGAATATGAAAGCCATTGGCTTATTTTTTAACTTGGGGTATGATTATGACCACGGCATTGCAATTATCTGTATATGATATGTGTCACTGTTATAATAATCTTAATTCCACACATACTCTGAACATGATTGTTTATTTTTGTCCTTTTGGTCTCCCATTTGAATTGTTGCAGCAGACGCAAATGCGCTGGCCTTCATGATTCCAGGACCTGGAATCATACCAGCCGATGGGTGGTGGTTCATTGCTCGTTCAGCTGACGGCGGTCATTTGATGCACATTCGCACGTACCAAATTGAACGAACCATTACATCAAGCCACATGTAGTACAGTGCCTGGGGCGTTCGTCACATTGATGGCTATGGCTGCTTCGTGTTCGAGAAAGATCCCTGCTCCGTTGGGCCATGCGTATTCAACTGGAGGCGGGTTTACAGCCTCGGCAACCACTCCATGTTCCTCGGGCTCAATTATCCGATCATCCAACCAATCTTCAATCATATCACCGGCGATGATTACTGTGCTATTCAACTTCCATTCGCCAGGGCTGACTGTGTTTACACATCATACCATGGTTTCATGAATCACCATATCCAGAGATTTGTCGACACAACTTGTTGCCAGATAACCTTCAGTGTGTGAAAGGCATCAAGCTTCCATGCGATGGATGGCTTTTGCAAACCCGACATGCGGCGATGTGGTTCATGCCAACAACAAATATGCATAATTGGATTCGTACTGATATCTAGACTGAGCCATGTATTCTGCTGATGTAGCACGGCCCTCTTTTGTTGGATATTATGTACTGTTGTTAGTTTGAAGCACTCCTCTGGTTTGAAGAATAGATACCTTTCTGGGATCAAGTGCATCCTAAATCACCTCCATAGGATGTACTGATAATGATATATATATATATATATATATATATATATATATATATATATATATATATATACGGTCTATTATGCTAATATTAGCAGAATAACTATTCTGATAACACTTCCACACTGCACGTTCAACGCAAGTGCACGTCATTCTTTGAACCAAGTGTGCTGCAGCAATAACACGAGTGAACTTCTCGTCGGAAAAAAACTACACGCGTTGTTTTTTCGGTACTGTTTTCTCTCTAATTTTTTAATCGTTTATCGGAATGCGGCGTGCAATATAG
Organism: Triticum dicoccoides; assembly: GCF_002162155.2. Lineage (NCBI taxonomy): Eukaryota > Viridiplantae > Streptophyta > Magnoliopsida > Poales > Poaceae > Triticum > Triticum dicoccoides. Next base: position 140,426,856 of record NC_041381.1, read on the forward strand.
CACTGAAAAGCTATGGATTAGGCGCAACTTCGACATGTTGAACACTTTTCGAGATTCCACACGGTTTAAGAGCAGTTTTGAAAATGGTGCGGCCCATGACGAGTGGCAGCAAGCGTTTTTTCACGATTTCTTCTAAACCACTCATCGGAACGAAGTAAATGATATACCATTGGAAAGATATCGTCGAGGCGCATCTTTTTCATATTTATTATTTTCTCTAATTCGTTACGGTTTAAGAGCAGTTTCAAATTTACTAAATCGTGGAACTCTGTTTTTCAAAAAAAATCGGTATTGTTTTCGCTCTAGTTTTTTAACCGTTTGTTGAAACAAGGCATGTAATATATCATTTAAAAGCTATGGACGAGGCGCAACTTTCATATGTTGCAATGTTTTTGAGATTCCTTGCGGTTTTAAGTTAATTTTGAAAATTGTGTGGCGGACGATGAGTGGCAGTGGCCATTTTTCGAGTAATTTTTACAAACCGCTGGTCGGAATGATTCAAATGATACGCCATTGGAAATATAACGACGAGGCGCAACTTTTTCATGTAGAACACTCCCTCTAATTCTTTACGGTTTAAGAGGAATTTTGAATTTACCGAAATGCGGACACTCTGTTTTTCGCTACACCCAAAACGACGTGGGTAGTTCATCCGACTGAAAACCGCACTGCATCGGATGAAAAACCGCACTGCAGCACACGTGTTATAGAACTGCATGGTTTCTTTTATTCAAACATAATTTTTTCAAGGACGAGAAAGTAGAGTGCACTTCACATCGGGTGTAAATGAAACACAACACTATCAAGAAATGAACCGCATTACTTTTTTTCGCTTCCGTAACAATTGTTTTGCACCTACGGGATGAACAACATCATACGGTCGACCGCACTGTTTCAGAATAAAAACCGCACTGCATCGGACGGGCAAGCGAGCTGCATAATTTCTTTTGTCGAATGTAATTTTTCTCAGACGAGTCTTTGTTGTCTTTTGTTAACATTTTTTATGAACGAGAATGGACTGCAGAGTCGAGGGCAAGTGAGCCGCGATATATATCGAAGTGAACCGCATTATTATCTTGTTGTTTCCCTAAAATTTTCGCATTTTTCATTTTTCATGTTGAGTGCAAGTGAACAGTATCACTCTCAAAAGTGAACCGCATCCGAGAACCAAGCGCACTGCAAGTGTTGATGTAGTTAACTGAATTTTGAGACACACAAAACAAATTGCACTTCATACAGAGTAGTAATGAGCTGCTACACAAATGAAGTGAAGTACATTCTTTTTGTCTCTTCAAACAAATTTATTCAAGACCGTGAGCATCACGCCACCACACTGCAAGCACCCTCGCCGGTGGGCTGCACACCCAGCCGCACCTCAATGACGAGCCAGGAGAACTGCACTGTTGCGCCTATTGCGCCCAAACGAAATCTGAAAAGGCACCGCAAATATTCCTGAACCTCAACTACTACATAACCGCAGCGCAACTTCTGTTGTTTGGGAAGAAAGGAACCACCACGCCGTCTTCGCCGGTGTCACGCAATACCATGGTTCCCGGTGCAGCAGAGCAGCAAAAAAGGAGCAGCGCAGCCAGCGCCATGTTGTCTCACAATGAACTGCAAACCAATATTTTAGTGAGCTGCAAAAAAAATATCAAAGGAGCTGCACACTGAAAACACTACAAAATGCAAGAACATGTCAATGCAATGCATGGAACATGCTCGCCGAAGCGCTCGCCAGTGAACTGCACGTCGCGCCAAACTAGAAACACTACACAAATGCTTCTGAATGGCAACAACCATGGATGGTATTAGCACGGCGAACTCCACGGCATCGCCATCCGTACTGCATGTCATGGGTGGCTGGGACATGCGCCCGAGAAGGTAATAGCAAGCTACATAGGGGGATCACTGGTGGGAGACCATCAACCAGATCGGCGGCAGAAAACAGCGGCACCGCATGGCCGGATCCAGGGTTGTCAGTGGTGTGCGAGCAGGGGGCGCCATGAACCCATATCCCATCATCGTCGTCCTCTAAGTAGGCTGCCGCGACGCCTAGTTGGGTGGCGGTCGCCCCCTCTCTATAGATCGACCGATGCAGGAGAGGTAGGGCAGATCTACCGAGCAACGCCCGCCGAGGTAGGTGATTGGTTGCGTAGGAGGCAAGATCTGGGGGGGGCGTCAGGGACTGCAGGCAGGGTGCATCTGGCGTTGAGGGGCAGTGGAGGGCGACGCCTTGCGGCATATGGATACGATGCTGGGCGGAGACGCGCTCGCATGAATGGGGAAAGATGGTTGGGTAAGGGGGCTAGTGAAAGGCGATGGAGAGGTGGTGGGCATGAGCGGGGCTTGGGGAAGGGTCGCCGGTGAGGGAGGACGAGGGTTGCATCCCAGATCTGGGGCAGCCGCCGCATCGGGACGACGGGCAGACGTGGCCGAGGCCGTGGATGGGGTCGGGCAGCGTCGCACCGCGGGGCAGGGGCCGTTGACGCCGGCGAGCGCATGGTGGGGCAGCGGCCATGGCTATAGCGGGGCAGGGCCGGGGCCTTCGCTAGGCGGCGCTGCGGGTCGGTGCCGGACGGGAGGAGTAGGAGGCGGGGCAGCTCTTGACGGGAGGAGGAGGAGGCGTGGCGGTGCCGGGCAAGAGGAGGAGGCTGGGCGGCGCCGGCCGGGAGGAGGAGGAGGCGGGGCGGCGTGGGGAAGGAGGTCGTGCGATGCTGGGATGGGAGGTGGAGGTTGTGCGGCAGAGAGCTAGGAGGTGGTGGTTGTGGGGAGTGGATGGAGAGTTACGGGGTGAGAGGGGAGTTGGTGCCCGAACAGATAAGGTGGGGAGTTGGTGCAGTTTGGTGGTTAGTTTTGTAGCTACAGCGGTACATGGGTGTGTTAGCAGAATAAGGTGGGGATGTGCAGAATAAGGGTCTTAAGGGGTGTTATCATAATAGACCCATCCTATATATATATATATATCAATTAGGCTTCAAGTGCGTACTTGTTAGTTAAACATATGGTTAAAATGTGACACTAAATACGACTAGTAAGTAGTACATTAGCAGTACTAGTATACGTCGGTCAAATTATTCATCATGTCCACACATTGAATTGACGTGACAACACGCTGCGCATGAGGTGACACAAGAATCCCGGCAGCGTGTTCAGCTATTGTGGACTTCAAATTTGGAGTTCCACTTATATGTCGAAATTTTTCATCATTCACTTAAAACAGTCGATTGATCATACATTGAGTACCATATAACTGGAATTAACCAATGCAAGTTGAAGAAGGATTGGCCGATGCTGCCGGCTGGTGTCAAGTTCGATCCCACGGATCAGGAGCTGATCCAGCACCTTGAGGCCAAAGTGAGTGCTGACAGCGTGAGATCTCACCCTCTCATTGATTTTTTTCATACCAACCATTGACAGCGAGCACGGCATATGGTACACCCATCCTGAGAAACATCCAGGTAAGACACCGATCGGCCATCTACTTGCACAAACATATTTCTTTGTTTATAGCTCTATTTTTCTTTTTAGACGCAGACCTAGTGAAGCAATTACAATTTGACAGTTAATAAAAAGTGAAACTAGTGACTGCAACATGCCAAAGATGTTATGAAAATGCCAACTACATACACTAAAACTTGTATTCGATAATACTGCAGGTATCACACTGAGTGGCCTAAGCAAGCATTTCTTCCATCCCAATTCCAGGGCGTTCAAAAGGGGCACCTGGACGCGTCGCAAGATACAGTCGGAGTGCAGCATGAACGTGATGTGGCACAAGAGCGTCAATACCTTGCCGGTGATGGTCAACGACCGGCAGACGGGCAGCAAAAAGGTTCTGGTGCTGCACACCAACAAGAACTTCGACCAGCAGAGGACCGACTGGGTGATGCACCAGTACCACCTCGGGGGCCTGGAGCAAGAGAAGGAGCGGGAGCTGGTCCTCTACAAGATTTTCTATCAGACGAACACTAGAGCCAGAAGTAAAAAGATTATAAGTTAGTTTGGTATTGGTACCTGTACTACCTTGTCGTCCGCAAGTTGGTATTGTTGTTAATGATCTTTTGGTATGAACTTGTCATTTTCTTCCAACCATCATGTCGAGGGTCGACGTGGATATAAAGCTGAATCATTTGTTTCGAAACGAATTTTCAGGCACCTGATTTTTATTTGATGGGTAGCATAAGCACCTGCCGTTCGAATTCCTAGTTCTACAAATTTTTCGAAACAAGTGCATGCATTTATTATCATGATGAAAACACAATATCCCTACTGCATCCCAGTTATCAGTCTGTACTTGCAGAATTCTCTCGTTTATTGAGCAGGTATATTGTTTTTTCAGGTCGAGCAAGTTTCAACTGAGTTGTAGACTGCCCAGGCTTGGTTTTGTTTTTAATAGGCCCAGCCCGTGACGACAACAGGGCGCAAAGATCCAGCAAGTATCTACTGGCCTCTGGCCCGCCAGCGTTAGTTATATTTTGTCTTACAACATCCACAAGCAGTTTTTTACTGAATCAAACACACAATCCAGTTCTATTTTCCTCTTGAAACGCATGTCCTACATCTGTTTTCTAATCTCTACCTATAGTTTTACTAGTTCATATACACGTATCATTATCTTGAAAATACATAAAATTCCCTTTTCATATTTACATCCTTATTTTTTTCCTCCCAGCGCTGACTTTTTTACCACTGGTTTTCCCTTAAACCAACTCAATTGTCCCACGTCTTATTTTCTTAGAAAAACAAAAGAATTTTTTTGGCAAATCAATAAGTTCTTAGAAAAATGTTTATCATTTTGGGATTACAACAGTTCGGACTCCACCGAAATATGCAAAATAAGGTTGAACTTTTTGACCGTGGTCCTGGGCAGAAAATGGGTTGTAATAAATTACTTAAGAATAAGCAAATGGGCTGCAAATTATTAAAAAAATAGCAAATAGGCTCTATGTTCTTTGCCACGATTTGGAGGCTGACTTGTGGGCCTACTAAGTTCATGCGTACACAAGGTTTCTCGAAAAAGAAACTTAGTCAACAATCGACTCTACCAGCGTTAGACCGTTAGATGTCAATCTAACGGCAATCGTGCTTCTTCAGTCTCTGATCTTCCTGCCCCAGCTGCCCAAACCAGCGTCATTGGAACCGCCTGCTCCCGCCTCCCGTGGCCGGTTGTGCTGCCGCGCAGGCCTCACGGCCCCACCATACTCGCATCCCTGGCCTGTCTATCCCTCTACTCACCCACACCTCCTGTTATTTTTCGGCGATGGCAGCCGAACCAGTCAACCCTTGTACTCTCCACCACGTGGGTAGCCATTGTCGTGTCCTCCCCGGCTCCGCGTCGTTCCCTTCGTAGTCCTCGCTGTCGTCCACCGCCCTAGTGCTCTCGGTGCGGCGTGGTCAACGTGGTCAACGAACAACATCCATTGGAAGTGGACTATACGTGGAGAGGCTGACAGCTGGGTCCACGGCCGCGCACAAGGAAATGCCTCCTTATTACGCCCAAAATAATGATTCCTCCACCTGACATCTGGGACCCACCGGAAAGGCCTCTGTATTTCGCGAAAAAATGTTCCCTCCGCTGACAGGTCGGACCCACCACCAATATCTTCGCATGCAAGGAAGTGCCTCCTTATTGCGCACAAAAAATGAATATCCCCTACCACCTGGGACCCACCATAGTGGGAGGCTAACTTGTGGGCCTACTAAGTTGATGAGGACGGAGGGCTTTGTCAACTTAGTCAATATATGAACGATTCTAGCTCCAGTGACCGTACGATGTCCATCCAACGGACGTAGTGCTTCTTCAACCTCTGGTCTTCTTGCTCCTGCCGCCCAAACCAGCACCGGTCGTGCCACGTGCTCCTGCCTCCCGTGGCCGGTTGTGATGCCGCGGAGGCCTCACCGCCCCCTACTACTCCCACTGCTAGCCAGGTCATCCCTCTACTCAACCACACCCCCTGTTATTCTACGGCGACGGCAGCCTCACACCGCAGCCGAACTAGTGAACCCCTGTACTCCTCTATGAGTGGGAATCCACTGCCACCTCTTCCCCGGCTCCGCGTCGTCCCCTTCCTAGGCCTCGCCATCGTCCACCGCCCTAGTGCTCTCGGCGCGGTGTGGTCAACGTGGTCAAGGAATGACTTCCATCGGAAGAGTACTGTACATTGATAGGCTGACAGCTGGATCCACGGCAGCCGCAAGGAATTGGCTCCTTATTACGTGCAAAATAATTATTCCTCCAGCTGACAGTAGGGACCCATCGGGCGGGCCACTGTATTTCACGAAAAAACGTTTCCCCCCTGACTGTTGGGACCCACCAGCTACATCTTCGCACGCAAGGAAGTGCGTCCATATTACAGGCAAAAAAACAATTCGCCCCCCTGACTGCTGGGACCCACCAGCTACATCTTCGCACGCAAGGAAGTGCCTGACATTCAGGACCCACCTGGTCGAAGCGTACATAGTGTTTTCATTCTGGTCGCGAACGTTTACATACTGGTAGATGTAGAGGCGCGCACGTGTCATAGTAGAGGCGCGCACATAGCATGTACACGTACGTACAGCGGCCAGTGTGCAAGAAATAAAATACGGCCATGTAGGTACATACGGGCGGGGTCTTGAACGCCTACTCGCACATACGTATGGCTAGGGCTCGTGTACAAGGCTGGGTCGGAACGGAGAAACTGCGTTGTCGCCGTGTTCATGGGGAGCCAGTCGGCTGGGTCGGAACGGAATGCATCGTCATGTTTGATACGTCTCCAACGTATCTACAATTTGCTATTATATTATCTGTTTTGGATGTTTAATGGGCTTTATTATACACTTCTATACTATTTTTGGGACTAACCTATTAACCGGAGGCCCAGTCCAAATTGATGTTTTCTTGCCTATTTCAGTGTTTCGCAAAAAAGGAATATCAAACAGAGTCCAAACGGAATGAAACCTTCGGGAGCGTTACTTTTGGAATGGAAGCAATCCAAGAGACTTGGAGTAGACGTCAGGGAAGCTTCGAGGTGGCCACGAGGGTCAGGGGCACGCCCTACCCCCTAGGCGCGCCCCCCACCCTCGTGGGCCCCTCGTGGCTCCCTGATCGACTTCCTTCGCCTATATATGTCCATATACCCCAAAAACATCCAGGAGCACAATAGATCGGGCGTTTCACCGCCGCAAGCCCCTATAGCCACCAAAAACCAATCGGGACCCTGTTCCGGCACCCTACCAGAGGGGGTATCCCTCACCGGTGGCCATCTTCATCATCCCGGCGCTCTCCATGACGAGGATGGAGTAGTTCACCGTCGGGGCTGAGGGTGTGTACCAGTAGCTATGTGTTTGATCTCTCTCTCTCTCTCTCTCTCTCTCTCTCTCTCTCTCTCTCTCTCTCTCTCTCTCTCTCGTGTTCTTGAGATGGTACGATCTTGATGTACTACGAGCTTTGCTATTATAGTTGGATCTTATGATGTTTCTCCCCCTCTACTCTCTTTTAATGGATTGAGTTTTCCCTTTGAAATTATCTTATCGGATTGAGTCTTTAAGGATTTGAGAACACTTGATATATGTCTTGCATGTGCTTATCTGTGGTGACAATGGGATATTCACGTGATCTACTTGATGTATGTTTTGGTGATCAATTTGCGGGTTCAGTGACCTTGTGAACTTATGCATAGGGGTTGGCACATGTTTTCGTCTTGACTCTCTGGTAGAAACTTTGGGGCACTCTTTGAAGTACTTTGTGTTGGTTGAATAGATGAATCTGAGATTATGTGATGCATATCGTATAATCATGCCCACTGATACTTGAGGTGACATTGGAGTATCTAGGTGACATTAGGGTTTTGGTTGATTTGTGTCTTAAGGTGTTATTCTAGTACGAACTCTATGATAGATCGAACGGAAAGAATAGCTTCGTGTTATTTTACTATGGACTCTTAAATAGATCAATCAGAAAGGATAACTTTGAGGTGGTTTCGTACCCTACAATAATCTCTTCATTTGTTCTCCACTATTAGTGACTTTGGAGTGACTCTTTGTTGCATGTTGAGGGATTGTTATATGATCTAATTATGTTATTATTGTTGAGAGAACTTGCACTAGTGAAATTATGAACCCTAGGCCTTGTTTCCTAGCATTGCAATACCTTTTTATGCTCACTTTTATCATTAGTTACCTTGCTGTTTTCATATTTCAGATTACAAAAACCTATATCTACCATCCATATTGCACTTGTATCACCCTCTCTTCGCCAAACTAGTGCACCTATACAATTTACCATTGTATTGGGTGTGTTGGGGACACAAGAGACTCTTTGTTATTTGGTTGCAGGGTTACTTGAGAGAGACCATCTTCAACCTACGCCTCCCACGGATTGATAAACCTTAGGTCATCCACTTGAGGGAAATTTGCTACTGTCCTACAAACCTCTGCACTTGGAGGACCAACAACGTCTATAAGGAGAAGGTTGCGTAGTAGAAATCAAGCTCTTTTCTGGCGCCGTTGCCGCGGAGGTGAGTGCTTGAAGTTATATCTTTAGATCTTGCAACCGAATCTTTTAGTTTCTTGTTTTATCACTAGTTTAGTTTATAAACAAAACTACAAAAAAATGGAATTGAGTTTGCCTCATACGCTTCATCTTTTTAATATCTTTCATGAGAATGATGGTAAGGAAAATTGTCCTCGAGTGCTAGAAGAAGAAGTCTATAAAATGTTTGGCACTAAATCTTTGAATGCGAGCATGATTGCAATATTATTAGTATGAATTCTTTGAATACCCATGATGCTAATGATATGCAAAGCCACAAGCTTGAGGATGCTATGTTTGATGAATAAAATATTTTTTGTCCCGCAAGTTTTCATGAGAATATTTATTATGATGAAAGCATGCCTCCTATTTATGATGATTAAATTGATAAAAGTGGATTTGGAGAGGTCATGACTTTGTATAGTGATGAATCCACTATTTCGGAAGAGGTACCAATTGATTATGAGAACAAAGTTGCTATCTATGATGATTATTGTGATGACTTCTATGCTATTAAGAATAATGATAACCATAAAACTTGTTATCATGATTTTAGTTTTCAATTGGATTATGCCTCACAAGATAGCTATTTTGTTGAGTTTTCTCCCACTACTATTGATGAGAATAAATTTACTTATGTCGAGAGTAGTAAAATTTCAATGCAAGTAGATCATGAAAACAATGCTTTATGTGATGGTTATATTGTTGAATTCATTCATGATGCTACTGAAAATTATTATGAGGGAGGAATATATGCTTGTAGGAATTGCAATAATATCAAGTTTCCTCTCTATGTGCTTAAAGTTTTGAAGTTATGCTTGTTTTGCCTTCCTATGCTAGTTGATTATTGTTCCCATAAGTTGTTTGGTCACAAAATCCCCATGCATATGAAGTGCGTTATACTTAAATGTGCTAGTCATATTATTCATGATGCTCTCTTTATGTTTCAATTCTTATCTTTTATGTGAGCATCATTGAAATCATCATGCCTAGTTAGGGGCGTCAAACGTTAGCGCTTGTTGGGAGGCAACCCAATTTTATTTCTGTTCCTTTGCTTTTGCTCCTGTTTAGTAATAAATAATTCATCTAGCCTCTTTTTAGATGTGGTTTTATGTTTTAATTAGTGTTTGTGCCAAGTAGAACCTTTGGGAAGACTTGGGTGAAGTCTTTGTGATCTTGCTGTAAAAAACAGAAACTTTAGCGCTCAAGAGATTAGATGCCATGTTTTACTGGAGATAGATTTTAGGTTGATTATTTTTTCTGATGATTAATAGACAAATTACTCAGGTCCACCAATTTATTTCAGAATTTTTGGAGTTACATAAGTATTCTAATGATACAGATTGCTACAGACTATTCTGTTTTTGACAGATTCTGTTTTCTATGTGTTGTTTGCTTATTTTGATGAATCTATGAGTAATATCGGAGGGCATGAACCATAGATAAGTTGTAATACAGTAGATATCACACCAATATGAATTTAGAATGAGTTAACAACAGTACCTAAGTGGTAATTTATTTTCTTATACTAACGGAGCTTACGAGTTTTCTGTTGAGTTTTGTGTTGTGACGTTTTCAAGTTTTGGGTAAAGATTTGATGGACAATGGAATAAGGAGTGGCAAGAACCTAAGCTTGGGGATGCCCAAGGCACCACAAGGTAATATTCAAGGACAGCCAAGATCCTAAGCTTGGGGATGCCCGGAAGGCATCCCCTCTTTCGTCTTCGTTCATCGGTAACTTTACTTGGAGCTATATTTTTATTCACCACATGATATGTGTTTTGCTTGGAGCGTCATTTTATTTCGTTAGTATTTTCTTGCTGTTATTTAGAATAACTTTTTTGCATCTATATTTTCAATAAAAATGTCAAGGATAGCCTTTACCATGCTTATTTTGCAAGTATACATGTTGCTGTTTCAAAACAGAAAGTTTACCGCTGTTGCAAAAATTCCCTAGAAAAGTCAAAGAATGATATAATATTGAAACTTTTTGCATATTGAGCTCTGATAAATATTCTACAGTGTAGTATTTTTCTCATAGTTTTTGAAGTTAGGGAAGTATGGTGAATCTTGCATTCTTTACAAACTGTACTGTTTTGGCAGATTGCTGTTATGTTTGCATTGTTTGCATATGTTTGCTTATTTAATGATTCTATTTGAGGATAGGAGTATTAAATATGCAGAGGAATTTAGTATGCAATGTTGAAAAATAATTTTAGTGATTTGTTACAGTAGAAAATGATAAGGTTTTTGCATTGGTTTATACTAACTTATCTTACGAGTTCTTGTTGAGTTTGGTCTGGATGAAGCTTTCGAGATTTAGGAAACCAAGATATAAAAGGAATTAAGGATACACAAAAGCTCAAGCTTCGGGATGCCCAAGGCACCCCAAGATAATATTTCAAGAAGTCTCAAGCATCTAAGCTTGGGGATGCCCCGGTAGGCATCCCACCTTTCTTCTTCAACAATTATCGGTTAGTATCGGTTGAGCCTAAGTTTTTGCTTCTTCACATGTTGTGTGCTATCATTGAAATGTCATTTTGTTTTGTTTTGCTTGTTGCTTGAATAATATCCCAAGATCTGAAATTCTTAAATGAGAGAGAGTCTTCACATAGCTACATAGTTATTTAACTACTCATTGATCTTCACTTATATCTTTTCAGAGTAGTTTGTCATTTACTCATGTGCTTCACTTATATCCTATGAGTAAATGGTTGAATGAGTTGAATATCATAAATCTGAAATTATATATGTTTCATATGCTTACCCCATGGGGAGTAATGACTTCACATATAATAAGTAGAGGTGGTAAATTTATTGAATGTTAGCAAACATTGTATTGGTCACTTGAACAATTCATGAAAGAATATTGAAGGAAGAGAGATTTCACATATAATATACTATCTGGGACATCTTTTGTAATTGTGAGCACTCATTAAAATATGACATGCTAAAAGGTTGGTATTGGACAAGGAAGACAACGTAATGGGTTATGTTTTCCTATATCTGAAATGTTATATTGTCTTGGATCATCCAACATGTTGAGCTTGCCTTTCTCTCTCATGCTAGCCAAATTCTTTGCACCAAGTAGAAATACTACTTGTGCTTCTGAACATCCCTTAAACCAGTTTTGCCATGAGAGTTCACCATACCTACCTAAGGATTGAGTAAGATCCTTCAAGTAAGTTGTCATCGGTGCATGCAATAAAAATTGCTCTCTAAATATGTATGATCTATTAGTGCGAAGAAAATAAGCTTTATACGAACTTGTGATAGGGAAGAAATAAAAGCAACGGACTGCATAATAAAGGTCTTTATCACAAGCGGCAATATAAAGTGACATTCTTTTGCATTAAGATTTTGTGCATCCAACCATAAAAGCGCATGACAACCTCTGCTTCCCTCTGTGAAGGGTTTATCTTTTACTATTATCTTCTACCCTTATGCAAGAGTCATGGTGATCACCACCTTTCCTTTTTACATTTTTTTCCTTTGGCAAGCACTTTGTGTTGGGGTGATCTGGATATATATATCCACTTGGATGTAGGCGTTCATAAATTATTATTGTTGACATTACCCTTGAGGTAAAAGGTCGGGAGGCGAAACTATAAGCCCCTATCTTTCTATGTGCTCGATTAAAACTTTGAACCCATAAATATCACGTGCGTGTTAGCAATTGTGAAAGATTAAATGATAGTTGAGTATGTGGAGTTTTCTTAATCAAAGCTCTGACATAGACCCTTCCTAAAAATAAGATGAATTGCAATTGTTTGATGACTGAGAATGAAGTTTGCTAGTTTTCAAGAAATTTTATGGTCTATGCTTTAACATGAGAAGAGCTTGTTACTTGATCATGAAAAGTTTTATGAGATGAGCTACTATTCTATATAATGATGCTAGGAAAGGTGACTGAAATTATCATGGACCAAACTTGTGCACCTGCTAGCATTCACACTTCATAAATTCTTGCTTTTATCATTTACCTACTAGAGGACGAGCAAGAATTAAGCTTGGGGATGCTGATTCGTCTCCAACGTATCTATAATTTATGAAGTATTCATGCTATTATATTATCTATTTTGGATGTTTAATGGGCTTTATTATACACTTTTATATTATTTTTAGGACTAACCTATTAACCGGAGGCCCAACCCAAATTGTTGTTTTCTTGCTTATTTCAGTGTTTCGCAGAAAAGGAATATCAAACGGAGTCCAAACGGAATGAAACCTTCAGGAGAATTATTTTTGAAACGGAAGCAATCCAGGAGACTTGGAGTACATGTCAGGGAAGCTTCGACGTGGCCACGAGGGTCAGGGGCGCCCCCTACCCCCCTGGGCGCGCCCCCACCCTCGTGGCTCCCCTGACCGACTTCCTTCGCCTATATATGTCCATATACCCCGAAAACATCCAGGAGCACAATATATCGGGAGTTCCGCCGCCGCAAGCCTCTGTAGCCACCAAAAACCAATCGGGACCCTGTTCCGGCACCCTGCCGGAGGGGGATCCCTCACCGGTGGACATCTTCATCATCCCGGCGCTCTCCATGACGAGTAGGGGGTAGTTCACCCTCGGGGCTGAGGGTATGTACCAGTAGCTATGTGTTTGATCTCTCTCTCTCTCTCTCTCTCGTGTTCTTGAGATGGTACGATCTTGATGTACCATGAGCTTTGCTATTACAGTTGGTTCATATGATGTTTCTCCCCCTCTACTCTCTTGTAATGGATTGAGTTTTCCCTTTGAAGTTATCTTATCGGATTGAGTCTTTAGTGATTTGAGAACACTTGATGTATGTCTTGCATGTGCTTATCTGTGGTGACAATGGGATATTCACGTGATCTACTTGATGTATGTTCTGGTGATCAACTTGCGGGTTGAGTGACCTTGTGAACTTATGCATAGGGGTTGGCACACGTTTTCGTCTTGACTCTCCGGTAGAAACTTTGGGGCACTCTTTGAAGTACTTTGTGTTGGTTGAATAGATGAATCTGAGATTGTGTGATGCATATCGTATAATCATGCCCACGGATACTTGAGGTGACATTGGAGTATCTAGGTGACATCAGGGTTTTGGTTGATTTGTGTCTTAAGGTGTTATTCTAGTACGAACTCTATGATAGATCGAACGGAAAGAATAGCTTCATGTTATTTTACTACGGACTCTTGAATAGATCGATCAGAAAGGATAACTTTGAGGTGGTTTCGTACCCTACAATAATCTCTTCATTTGTTCTCCATTATTAGTGACTTTGGAGTGACTCTCTGTTGCATGTTGAGGGATTGTTATATGATCTAATTATGTTATTATTGTTGAGAGAACTTGCACTAGTGAAAGTATGAACCCTAGGCCTTGTTTCCTAGCATTGCAATACCTTTTACGCTCACTTTTATCATTAGTTACCTTGCCGTTTTTATATTTTCATATTACAAAAACCTATATCTACCATCCATATTGCACTTGTATCACCATCTCTTCGCCGAACTAGTGCACCTATGCAATTTACCATTGTATTGGGTGTGTTGGGGACACAAGAGACTCTTTGTTATTTGGTTGCAGGGTTACTTGAGAGAGACCATCTTCAACCTACGCCTCCCACGAATTGATAAACCTTAGGTCATCCACTTGAGGGAAATTTGCTACTATCCTACAAACCTCTGCACTAGGAGGCCCAACAACGTCTACAAGAAGAAGGTTGCGTAGTATACATCAGTGTTCATCGGGAGGGCTTTGACGGAACAGCCATTGGAAACGAGGCCTGCCATACCGCAGAACGGAGGAAACGGCCTTGTGTTCGATCGGCCACATTCGAAATGGGATCTTGTTCATCAGGAGGGGTCTGGCGTACCGCAAAACGGAGGAAACGGACTTTTGTTGGACCTCCTACAGTCGAAACAGGGTCCTGTTGATCGGGAGGGGTGTGGTGTACCGCAAAACGGAGGAAACTGACTTGTGTTGGAGCGCTACGGTCGAAACAGGGGTCCTGTTCATTGCGAGGGGTGTGGCGTACCGCAAAACGGGACTCCACGGGGTACTGTTCATCTCCACCGTCGACCTCCTCCAACCTCCACAGGCTACTGTTCATCCACCGTCGACCTCCTCCAGCCTCCACCTATGATTGTTCATCCATGGGCTCATGTTCATCCAGCCTCCACCACGCGCTCCTCCATCGGCTACTGTTCAACTAGCCCTCGCCACGGGTTCCTGTTCAACCACCCACTACTAGGGAAAACCTTATACACAGAATCTTAGCAGTAGCGCGGCTCAAAAAGAGGCGCTACTACTACTTAGTAGTAGCGATCTTCCGAAAAGCGTGCTGCTGATGAAAATTTAGCAGTAGCGCTTGATGGATAAACCGTGCTGCTACAAAAATGTGCCGACAGAATCCAACAACCTCAGCTTACCAGCTGCGCGGTGGTGCGGCGTGCGCTACTGCTAAAGCAATAGTAGTAGCGCGCTTTTTTCACGTAGGACACGCCTGAAGATGCCGCCTCAACACATGCTCAACTAGCCGGGGGTCGTACAGTGCTTAGCCCGACAATACTGGGGCAGGGGTTAAGGAAGGGTCTGGAAGGTGTGCCCAAGAAAAAGGAGAGGAAGAGACCGGGGAAGATAGCTGCCTCCAAACTAGCCAGAGCACATAGCAGCTAGACGATGGATTCTGAAGAGTGTGTACCCGTGAAAGGTGCGGCCATGTTCCATCTCACAGGCGAGCCGATGCTACCACCGAAACTGCTGGATGCACTATCAGGGGATCTCAGGAGACTGCACGACCATTTGCTGTCGACTAAGAAAAGCCTTCTAGCCTCGAAGGATCCAGGATATCCGACATACGTGGCTCGTGTGCCTGAGGGGAAGTGCTACGTCGACACATGGCCCGCGGAGGTGTTCTTCCTGTGGTTTGACCACATCTTTGAGATGTTTTTGACAAGGCGGCTCGATTTTACAATCGTCCGCCTTTTTGCGCTACATATGAGCTCCATCATGAAGAGAGAAGAAGTCTCAAAAATCTGTGTGGCGGATCCGTACTACATGCACGAGTCTTTCTTGAGTCTCGGCGACTTTGAGCGTGAAACTTAGGGAGTACCTCCAAAACTTCATGGTACAGAATAAGGACCAGGAAATTGTCCTCCTGCCTTATCATCCAAAGTAAGTCAGTTCCGGACAACCCTTTCGTACATTTCAATCATTCCTTCTCACTCATATGGAGAATAATTTGAGGTGTCTTTTCCCCGCAGCAATGGGCACGCCGTCCTTATCGTTCTTTACCCGCGAGTCTCCCACGCCGTGTATTTTGACCCTTCCGGAGACTACGAGAAAAAGGACTAGACCCACATAATGAATATTCTAGATGATGCTCTCCAAGGCTTCAGCATTAGAGGTGGCCACATGCAGATCAGGAAACAAAGGAACAAGAAGATGGGTTTCGCGCATAAAACTAACTTCTCCTGCATCCATCTCCCAAAACCAAGCAAGAAGGATGGATTCTACATCGTCCATCTCATGATTGAGTTCAGCACGAATCACCAAAAGCTTCGCATGACAAGCAAAAATGATGATCATATCCACAAGTGGCTAGAATCTCATGGAGAAGCGGGTTATAAACTTAGAGATGAGTTCTTTCGCATCCAAAGGGACATTGCGACGATTATCATGAAAGAAGTCGTCGATGAGAAGGGGATGTTCCACCATGGCCCTATATCGCAAGCTGACGTCCGAACTCGCATAGGCATGCAACGCCTAGACCTCACGATGTCCAAGAAGCTAGGGTCCATCCTCGATGATATGGAAGGATGGAACTTCTAGTGATTTACGATGCAGATGACGATGATATGTGTTGGTTGAACTTGTATACTTTCTGTAGCGATGAAACTTTGTGATGTCCACGGTCCCTGCCGAACTTGTGTAGCGCTACTTTGTTAGTTTGCGTACGATGACCTGTGTACCTCTAGTTAATTAGTTTGCATACTGTATGTTGCATCTAGTTGCTAACCCTTTCTTTTTCATGTTGCTCTAGTATGTTTTGTTGCATATGATTGTACATCCTTTTCATGAAGATGCATCTCTAATAGGTACCTAGTTTCTTGATGGCGAGATGGCAGTGCTATGTCGTGTACAAAGGGAAGGTTCCGGGGGTGTACAACGAGTGGCAGGAGTGTCAGGCTCAAGTGAGTGGGGTCTCGAGCACCAGCCATAAAGGCTTCAAAAGCAGACAACAAAGAGAAGCTAGTTACTTGAGGTTCACGCTAGCGCGAGAGAGGACTCGTAACCGCCGCCTCATGTACTGCATAGTTCCGCTCTCACTCATAGTGATAGCTCTTCTCTTGTATACTATTGTTTAGATGGATGGCGTTGTAGTTGCAAGTATTCGAGACTTGCATGTATCGCTATTTTCGAGATGATGACGAGATACCACTTTGTGTTGGATGATGATTATGATGAGACTATTTGTATGTATATGCTATGATTACATTTGTGGTCTCGCAGTCATTTGTATGTGTATCATGATGACATTTGTATGTGCTAAAGATTCTTGTATAAAGCCTGTTCAAATACAAAACAAATATGTAGAAAAAAAATTCAAAAACTACTGGAATTAGTAGTAGTGAGTGGAGAAAAGTTAGCAGTAGCGTGACAGTAGCAGTAGAGCGTATAGGTAAAGCGCGCTAGAGCTATTAGCAGTAGAGAGCATCCACGCAGCACGCTTCTGCTACACTTGTATAGCAGTAGTGTGTGGGCGCACGCGCTGCTGCTACATGTTAGCTGTAGCGCCTTATTAGTAGCGCCGGACCCCGCGCTACTGATATACCTAGAACCCGCGCTGCTACTAGGCTTTTCCCTAGTGACCCCTCCACGGGCTACTGTTCATCTAGCCCTCCACCGGCTACTGTTAAACCAGCCCTCCACTGGCTACTGTTCAACCTTCCCTCCACGGAGTCCTGTTCATCTAGCCCTCCATAGGGTCCTGTTCATCCAGCGACAACACCACGGGGGCTTGTTCATCCAACCCCCACCGGGAACTATTCATACAAACCCCCCAACAACACTCACTGTTCATCTAGAGGCAACATCGATCGGCTTCATATAGTAGCAGTAGCAAAGGAATCGCTCGATCGGGTTCAGTTAACAGCCATCGATCGATCGCTTGGGTTCAGTAACGCGTAGCCTGTAGTGCAATTGCTCGGGTTCAGTACGCGAACGCCTCGCTCGGGTTCAGCTCGAGCCCAGTGCCTTGCACCCACGCGCGTGCGTGTACAGAGAAACGCGCAAACCTCTGTGCATCGCTCGGCCCCGACCACCCACCATAACCGGGAACACCCTGATATTTTCCTCGCCCTTGCTTCTACCATGGTTTTTTCCGTCATGGACGGCCCAAAGAATGTCATGCAGCTGCATCTCCAGCCCGCCCAGGACTAAAAGCCCATTTTATGTCATGATTTTTCGTCATCGAAGTAGGATCCCACCACATTTATGATGATACCGGGTTTTGCCACAATTATCGTCATAGAAGTGTCATAAGTATGACAGAAAAAAATCGGCCCAAAATGTCACAGATGTGTCTTTTTTGTAGTGCATGCATAAGATGAAAAGCATGGGGGAGAGTGGAGCCCCTTGCCCCAATCATTGGCAGTTCAGGATTGGTCTTCCCGGCAGTCCATTGATCATTATTCTTGTGGACGAGGTAGCCAGCATGCCACAAATCCACGCAATCCATCTTTCTCCAAAACTCATTCTCCGGAGCACCTCCAGAACAAATGGCCACTTGATCGAATCGAAAGCCTTTCTAATGTCAAGTTTGAGCATGATCGTGGGCCGCTTGAGAGCATGCAGACATCGCGCCATGCATTGTACCATCATGAAGTTATCATGTAGTGACCGGCCACGTATGAAGGTACTCTGGTGGTCTCCCACCAAGTGTGGAAGCTCCTCAGCAAGTCTGACCGCCACCACCATGTCATATATTTTGATTGCGCCATGCATAAGACTGACAGGTCAGTAGTCCTTGATATCCACCGCACCCTCCTTCTTCGGCAGGAGAGTAACCACTGCTTTTTGATTGCCGCAAGACCCCTCATATCTCCACAATGAAAGTGCTCTAGCGTCCTCATGAAGTCTACCTTGATAATCTGCCAGCACACCACATAAAACCTACCAGTGCCCGTTGGGGCCTGGCGTCTTGTCAAGGGGCATGCTCTTAATCGTCCGCTCCACCTCATCTGTAGTAAAAGGTGATTCAAGGTGAGTGAGATCATGGGATGGGAGGTCAAGGGATTCCATATTGATGGCCGACACTCTCCCGGATGTGGTGCCAAGTAGCTCCTCGTAGTAATCAACCACAACGCTCGCAATGCTATCCCGGCCCATGAAGATCTACCCATTGTGTTGCATGGTGGTGATGATGTTCTTCCTCTGTCTATGCCTCGCCTGCCTGTGGAAAAATTTCATGTTGGCATCGCCCTCACTTAGCTGTAGTAGCCTCAAACGCTGCCTCACTATGGTCCTGTCCAGTGAGCTAAGCCCGAGCAGTTTTCTCTTGAGCATTCATCGCAAGTCATAATCCTGCTCCATGAGCACTCTATTCTCTGTAGCCACCTCCAACCTCCCAATAATCTCCATGGCAATCACAATCTGCAGCCCGACGTTCCCAATCCAGTGATCGCTCTAGCTATGGAGTGCCTTTGCAGTTGCTCTTAGCTTGTTATCCAACACAATAAAAGGGTTTCCTTCCTATGGCAGTGACTCCCATGCATCCTGCACCGCTTGCTGAAATCCCTCCACTTTTGGCCAAAAACATTCAAATTTGAATCTTCTGCCCAGGGCAAAATTCGCATCCAAATCCACTAGGAGAGGGCAGTGATCAGGCACTGCAGTCCCCAACATTGTAAGCATGCTAGATGGGTCACGAAGATGTGATCGATCTTTTCCATAGTTGGGTCTCGCCGCTCATTTGACCAAGTATATCTTCTGCCATTAAGGTAGAGCTCCTTCAGCTCTATCATATTGAGGAGGGCTCGAAAGCGGCCCATCATCCGTCTATTGAGGTTAGCCTTATTCTTGTCCTCTGGGTTTACCAGGAGGTTGAAATCTCCTACCATTGCCCACGGGCCAGCATGGAGATCGCGAATGTCTCGGAGTTCCTGCATGAAGTTTACTTTCTCCGTGTCCCCCTGGGGCCATAGACTCCGGTGAGCCACCAAGTTTGGGATCTATCTCTACTCACAAGCGTTGTAATCGTGTTGTCCATCGTGTGGGGATTTGAGAGTGACACCACCAAAGGATCCCACGCAAGGAGGATTCCACCTCTAGTACCACTCGCCGGAACATAGAAAAACCCCTCGAATTTATTTCCTAGGCAGTGCCTTACAATGTCATTTGAGATCACCTCCATCTTAGTTTCCTGGAGACATACAATGCTTACATTCGCTGCGTCCACCGCCTGGTAAATGGCATTCCTCCTCGCAGGTGATACGTCCATTTTGCATCATGCTTTTATATCAATAATTATTGCGTTATGGACTGATATTACACGTTATGTCACAGTACTTATGGCTATTCTCTCTTATTTTACAAGGTTTACATGAAGAGGGAGAATGTCGGCAGCTGAGATTCTGGCCTAGAAAAGTAGCAAATATTAGAGACCTATTCTGCACAGCTCCAAAAGTCCTGAAACTCCACAGATGTCATTTTTAGAATTAATAAAAAATACTGGCAAAGGAATCAGCGTCAGGGGGCCCACACCCTAGTCATGAGGGTGGGGGGCACGCCCACCCCCTTAGGGCGCGCCCCCCTGCCTCGTGGGCCCCCTGACAGGCCTCCGGTGCCCATCTTCTGCTATATGAGGTCTTTTACCCTGGAAAAAATCATAAGCAAGCTTACGGGACGAAACTCCGCCGCCACGAGGCAGAACCTTGGCGGAACCAATCTAGGGCTCCAGCGGAGCTGTTCTGCCGGGGAAACTTCCCTCCGGAAGGGGGAAATCATCACCATCATCATCACCAACGATCCTCTCATCAGGAGGGGATCAATCTCCATCAACATCTTCACTAGCACCATCTCCTCTCAAACCCTAGTTCATCTCTTGTATCAAATCTTTGTACCAAAACCTCAGATTGGTACCTGTGGGTTGCTAGTAGTGTTGATTACTCCTTGTAGTTGATGCTAGTTGGTTTATTTGGTGGAAGATCATATGTTCAGATCCTTAATGCATGTCAATACCCCTGTGATTATGAACATGAATATGATTTGTGAGTAGTACGTTTGTTCCTGAGGACATGGGAGAAGTCTTGCTATAAGTAGTCATGTGAATTTGGTATTCGTTTGATATTTTGATAAGATGTGTGTTGTCTATCCTCTAGTGGTGTTATGTGAATGTCGACTACATGACACTTCACCATTGTTTGGGCCTAGAGGAAGGCATTTGGAAGTAATAAGTAGATGATGGGTTGCTAGAGTGACAGAAGCTTAAACCCTAGTTTATGCGTTGCTTCGTAAGGGGCTGATTTGGATCCACATGTTTCATGCTATGGTTAGATTTACCTTAATACTTTTTTTGTAGTTGTGGATACTTGCAATAGGGGTTAATCATAAGTGGGATGCTTGTTCAAGAAAGGGCAGTACCCAAGCACCTGTCCACCCACATATCAAATTATCAAAGTAACGAACGCGAATCATATGAACATGATGAAAACTAGCTTGACGATATTCCCATGTGTCCACGGGAGCGCTTTTCTCATATAAGAACTTGTCTAGGCTTGTCCTTTGCTACTAAAAGGATTGGGTCACCTTGCTGCACTTTATTTACTTTCATTGCTTGTTACCCGTTACAAATTATCTTATCACAAAACTATCTGTTACCTACAATTGCAGTGCTTGCAGAGAATACCTTACTGAAAACCGCTTGTCATTTCCTTCTGCTCCTCGTTGGGTTCGATACTCTTACTTATCGAAAGGTCTACGATAGATCCCCTACACTTGTGGGTCGTCAGCAGGCGAGTTGAGGCCACGAACATTCCACACAAGCATCTTGGGTGGTTGTGCTGCCATGATAGAGGCCCACGTTCCACAAACCCACATCCCACGGGCCCTAGACCCCATCTGGGACCTCCCCGGAATCTGCATGCAATGGCAGCACTGTCACGTCCCAGCCGAAGAGTGTCAGGATGGCACGGACGTGGTTGTACATCAGTGGCTTGTCGATCAAGCGCACATACGACTGCAATGATTAATCTCCGATCACTTCTCCCTCGTTCGCCAGGCAAAGCTTCCGGATGATTGTTACCTGCTGCTTAGAGGCCTTAGAGCCCAGACCACCACGTGCCAACCTTGCACTGCGCCTAATGGGGGAAGCTACCGGCCTCCTTTGCCTTGGGCGTTTTTGCTTTGGCAGAACTCTCGAACCAGGTTGAGCAAGCAGCGGTGCTAGGTTCTGGGGAAGCTCAGCACACAGCTGTGAGACCCTGGTGCGCGCAGACCGAGCTCCCAGAATCCACCCGGCGCCGTGCAGTTTGGCCCGAATCAGCAGATAAGCTGATCTGCACCCAGCCCGTATGTATCGTGCCTGGGGGCGTCCCATCCCCATGCAGGAGGGGTCCACAGGCAGGTGTCCATTCCCCAACGTCGCCACTTGGCTCGACCACCGATGGGCATCCCGAGAAATCCACCCCCTCATAGCGTAGTGTAATATCCTCGAGTAAATTGCACAGAAGTACCACAGTTGGGGCATTGGAAACAGATTGGTGCCAAGATTGGTAATTTTTATGTGTCAGTACCAACTTTGGAGCGAGACGTTGCAAAAAAGGCTAAAACTGTTGTTTATACGTATTGACAGGGAAACTGACCAGTTGGGCCCACCTGTCGGGTGCCGACGTGGCATGTTTTTTGCAGAAAACTCTCTTTCTTTGTACGTAATCACATAAATGCCCAATTATTTCAAAAAAAAACTCCTATAAGAGCCTTTTTTCCGTTTGTAATTTCCACCACCGATTTGGACTTGTTTGAAAATTTGCGTCGGTTTGAACAAATAAATAAAACAAACCAAAATTGAATCCCGCGTAGGATTCAAACCGCCGACCCGTGGCTCAGCAGCGTAGTGCTCTAGCCACCCGGCCACGGCAGCGCTCGCGACGTGGCATGTTTTTTTTTGCAAAAAACTCCCTTTCTTTGTATGTAATCACATAAATGCCCAATTATTTCGGAAAAAAGCTCCTATAAGAGCCTTTTTTCCGTTCGTAATTTCCACCACCGATTTGGACTCGTTTGAGAATTTGCGTCGGTTTGAACAAATAAATAAAACAAACCAAATTTGAATCCCGCGCAGGATTCGAACCGCCGACCCGTGGCTCAGCAGCGCAGTGCTCTAGCCACCCGGCCACGGCAGCGCTCGCGACGTACTGCAGGCTAGAACCTTTTTATACTAGCCCGAAGACGTTGGGCCGGCGGTTGGCCCAGCGAGGCTGCACACTGGTTTACTATTTTTTTAATCATGAATATTAATACATATATTTTTTGCGATTACATATTAGTATTATTAAGTGTCAAGCACCAGACTAGAACACGGGCATGGCCCAAATTTAATGTGTCTGCGCTGAGGACCACAACCATGCACAATTACTATGTATCCTAATTATATTATTCAAATATACACAACTTTAAAAAAAATATGCCCAACACACAGATTTTTATTTGAGTTACTCGCATATTGATTGTATTTTTTTAAAATGCACTGTTACTTAAAAAGTTGACAAGATGTTTTAAAAATAAATGTGTAATCATAATAATTTTAGAAATGCATTAAAATTGTTCAACTTTTATTTAAAAAATCAACCTGTCTCTTGAATTGCAAGAATGATTTACATAATAAGTTTTTAACACATGCTGCACATTTCTTGAAATACAAATAATTCACCATGTATTAAGAAAATGTTCACCATAATGCTCTTGAAACTCATCGTGTATTAAGAAAATGCTCACCATAAATTACAAAACAAATCACCGCGCATTAAGTAAACTTTTCTTCATATATTAAGAAAATATTTCAACATATATTACAAAAATATTCAATTTGCATTCAAAATATGTTCAACGTTCATATTATAAGAAAAATATTCACCGTTTCTAAAGAAAAGTTCATCGTGCATTAAAAATGTTCATTATAAATTAAGAAATTATGTAATCATAATATTCATGAAAATCATCATGTATTAAGAAAATGTTCACCATAAATTACGAAAATTTCACCGTGCATTATGCAAATTTTGACCATATACTAAAACCCGTCATAAAAAATATTCTGTAAATATGTTAAAATTCCAGGAGAAAACCAACTAGTGAATGAAAAACAAAGAAAGAAAAAGCAAGGAAGGAAAACCTAAAATAAGACAAAACTAGAAACAAAAAAATAAAGCATAATGAGTAAGAAAAATGAAACATAAAGAAATCTGGGCAATGAATGAGCCCCAACACGCGCGCCAGGTAAGTGCGAAACGAAAAAAAATTGCAGGCCTCGGTGGGCCGGCCCAGCGTTCCTGAGCTCGTATAAAAAGCAGCTCGCACGCGGCGCTGCGGAACAGTAGTTCTTCGTTCAAACCGACGCAGATTTTCAAACGAGTCCAAATCGGTGGTGGAAACTACGAACGGAAAAAAAGGCTCTTATAGGAGCTTTTTTCCCAAAATAATTGGGCATTTATGGCATTACGTACAAAGCAAGGGGGCTTTCTGTAAAAAAACATGCCACGTCAACACCCGACAGGCGGGCCCAACCGGTCAGTTTCCCTGTCAATACGTATAAACAACAGTTTTAGCCTTTTTTGCAACCTCTCGCCACAAAGTTGGTACTGACACGTAAAAATTACCAATCTTGGTATCAATCTGCTTCCAATGCCCGAATTGTGGTACTTCTGTGTAATTTACTCGATATCCTCTGGGCGGAGTCGTGTCTGATCCTCCACTGGGCCCACAAGAGGGAGGGCGATGTCCCATGTGCCAATTGAAACCCGCGCTGGCGCTTCCCACCCCACAGTCAGCGAAGACAGGGAGGAGAGAGACCGGTCGGGATCACATGCCCGCTCCCAATCCCACCAACCTCGGTCATCGCGCCTTTCTGATTGACCAGAGGCAGAGGCACTGGGGGGCCGAAATCACTGTTCTGACCTTCTCGGCGATCTTTGTCACAAACTGAACTCTACATGAAAGTATTTCACGATCTGACCCTTTTAAAAAGCCATAAGCCGCGGCTTTTCCTCTCCACATAGAAACGCCGAGCTATCTAGCGTTGCTGCTCCACATAAGAACACCGAGGTATCTCGCGTTTCTTCTCCACATGAAAACGCCCACCGCTTTGGCGTTTCTGTCCTATATGAAAACACCATTGCCTTTGGCGTTCTGTATGTGCACTATTGCACTGCACCCTCTCGTGGTAATGAGACCATCCACATGCCCACACCTAGAGAAAAGGAGTTCACAGAATATCAGTAGATAGATAGGGAGAGCAGAGCACAGCTCGTTGGATAGACATGCACGGCCGACCAACCTGCTAGCTGCTGCCTGCTGGGCTGGGCGACAGAGCGAGGGAGGGAGGCGGCAAGAGCACGTGAAGGATGAATTCGTGCAGCCAACAGCGGCGTCTAGATCTATCCATGGACGTACACAACTGGCAGCTGGCTGCATGCATGCGAGATGGAGCTAGCGTGCGCGGTGTCAGCGACAATGTGGCCGGGCAAGGAGAAAAGTTGCCGCCGCGTGCCACGACGACGACGGCGACATCGACCTAAGCTGGGCCGGCCAGACGATCACCTGCTGCCGCTGCTCAATCCCATCCTCCCCTTCAGTCCAGACGATCACCTGCTGCCACATATGAAACGCCAAAAGCAATGGCGTTTCCATATAGGACAGAAACGCCAAGCAATCAGCGTTTCCATGTGAAGAAGCAACGCGAGATACCTAGGTGTTTTCATGTGGAGCAGAAACGCTAGATAGCTCAGCGTTTCTATATGAAACAGAAACGTCGCAGTTTGTGACATTTTTAAAAGGGTCAGATCATAAAATACTTTCATGTCGAGTTTAGTTTGTGACAAAGATTACCGAGAAGATCAGAATAGTGATTTCGTCCGGGGGGGCGAGCGGGGCCAGACCCCCCTATGGTTTGGCCCCCTCCAACGAGTTCGAGCGGTGACTAGTACAGAGAGATTAGGCTTAATATCCGGCCATTAGCACTTAGCAAGGACATGGGCTTAACTCCCTGTGTCAAGCCCAGAGCGAATATGCAACAAAGGCCAGAAAATCAAGAGCCCCAGCTGCACGTACGTACATATCTATCAACGCACCCGTACCCATGGGCTGGATATCACGTACTCGCTCATCAATCAACGCACCCGCACGCAATCACACGGTTGAGACGACTTCGGACTTCCTGATTCTTTCTTCCGAGACGCGGCTAGGGCTTCATTGTCGCCAGCCGCCGAGCGCTGCGCCGTCATGGCTTGGTGATTAGCAAAGCTACCGGCCTGCCGGCTGCCGCTTGCGGCGGATCAGTCGAGTACCGGAGCATAAATCTACGGAGTATGGACTACGACCAGCCCAGTCGGACGGCAACGCCACACGCCCACACCCAATTTCTAACTTGATCCCGTGAATGAGAAACGAAGGTATTATTGTCTACAGATTGATACTATTGTAGTTGTCACTTGTCTTTCAATTTGATTACACAAATCACTTGTTAGTATTAGTATATTTTATCTCTTATCAGATCAATTACATATTACATATTTGCTTTGTACTCGCATTAGAATTGCATAGTTCATGAAGAGGAAGATGCCACATATAAGTTTTTTTTTCAAGCCAATTGCTCTAAACTCTAACTCTACAAATGAAATGAAAATCCAACTGTGGAGGTAGAAGTCACAAAGCAACCCATTGTACATAGTTGATATGCAAACCCTCAAGCAAAATATTGAGACCTCTCTAGAAGTTCTACATCAACATAGAACTGGAAGCACACCATATGAGCAGACCCTCGAAAGCGTCAACAAGTTCTTTCTCCTATGTACTTCAATGTGTTCTTCGCC
>NC_041381.1:140453804-140473192 GCF_002162155.2 Triticum dicoccoides
ACGCCGGCTTTAATTTAATTTTACTTTCTTTTTTTGATTTTCCTGCGGTTCAGATTTTTTTTAATATTACTACAAAATAATTATAAAATGTTTACGAATGTAACGAATGGTCAGCTATTTTATTATTATTATTTAAAATATGTGTCGTGCATTTTGAAAATGGTCATGATTTTTCTAGAACCTTGACTTCAAAAAAAACCATTCAGCATTTAAAAAATATTCATGGATTATGAAAATATGAAAAAAAATTAAGAAAGTTAGTGGCTTAAAAAGTCATAAATAATTGAAAATGGTCCTAGTTGATTTTACAAGTACAAGTATTCTGAAAAATAACAAAAATAGAAAATGTACAAGATTTTTGTAAGAGTGTTCATGGATTTTTTAAATAAATTTTTAAGAATTCTAAAAATATGAAAACCCAGAAAAAATATACTTTTAGTTTTATTTTTGTTCTAGGTAAAGCAAACATTAAGTGTGCGTAGAGTTGTATCAGTGGTCGATACAACTTGATGGAATATTTGTTCTACCTTTAGCTTCTCGTTGGACTCGACACTCTTATTTATCGCAAAAGACTACAAACGAATTCCTATACTTGTGGATTATCACGTGCTGACCAGGGCACCACTGGCACCAGGATGTGCGGTGCGGGTCCAGATGCCAACCATGCGACAGGTTGACATCCGAATAGGGCAGCGCTTGCCGGTACTGCCAGTGCCACCTAGCCTGGTGCACTGGGATGTACAGACACTCCCTTTCCATCGGCGGTGCTCCGCGGCGAGGTGACGGTCACGTCTGGGAGGAGCTTGCGCCGGGGTGAGTGACGTGGCTTAGCACTGCTTCGGTTTTCCCCTAAAGAGGAAGGGATGATGCAGCATAGCTATGCTAAGTATTTCCCTCGGTTATGAAATCAAGCTTATCAATCCAGTAAGAGAACCAAGCTACACTATGTAAACGGTACATGCAAACAAAGAACAAATACTTGCAACCCAAGGTGTAAGAGGGGTTGTCAATCTCTCTACTGTAAAAAGATAGATTAAATTGTATGAGATTGGATAAATAGATCTAACAAGAACACACAAAAAATAACTAAAAAAAGTGCAGCAAGGTATTTTTGGATTTTTAGAATAATAGATCTGAAAACAATATGATAAAATATAGACCCGGGGGCCGTAGATTTCACTAGTGGCTTCTCTCGAGAAAATAACATATGAGGCGTAAACAAATTACTGTTGGGCAATTGATAGAAAAACAAATAATTATGACGATATACAAATCAATGATCATGTATATAGGCATCACGTCCAAGATTAGTAGAACGAAATGATTCAGCATCTACTATTATTACTCCACACATCGACTGCTATCCAGCATGCGTCTAATGTATTAAGTTCATGGAGAAACTAAGCAATGCAATAAGAATGATGGCATAATATAGACAAGATCTATTCATGTAGGAATAGGCCCCATCTTTTTATCCTTAAGAGCAACGATACATGCGTGCCTCGCTATCCCTTCTATCACTGGGTGAGAACACCGCAAGATCGAACTCATCACATAGCATCTCTTCCCATTGCAAGAAAAATCAATGTAGTTGGCCAACCCAAATAAAAGTTTCGGAAAAGAAATACGAGGCTATAACAATCATGCATATAAGAGATTAAAGATAACTCAAATAATATTCATGGATAGATCCGATCATAAACTCGAACTTGGATCCCAACAAACACACTGTAAAAAGTCATTACATCAAATAGATCTCTAAGAACATCAAGGATATCATTGTATTGAGAATCAAAAAAGAGAGAAGAAACCATCTAGGTACTGCCTACGGACCCTTAGATCTATGGTGAACTACTCCTACATCATCGGAGGAGCACCAATCAGGATGATGAACCCCTTCGTGATCGTGTTCCCCTCCGGCAGAGTGCTGGGTAGGGCTCTAGATTGGATTTCATGGTTCTGGAACTTGTTGCGGCTGGAATTGTGTTTCGATCGCTCCCCTAAGGTTTTATGGGATATCTAAGTATCTATAGAGCTAAGAGGCGGTGGAGGAGATCTCCATAGACCCCACCACCCATCAGGGCACGGCAGGGGCCTCTGGCGCGCCCTGGTGGGTGGTGGGTCCCATGGGAATCCCCCAGGTCCTTCCTTGCCTCCCAAGTTGTCTTCTAGTCCAAAAAAAATCTCCAAAAAGTTTTGTGGCATTTGGACTTCGTTTGGTACTGATATTCTACCAAGTAAAAAACAACAGCTCACATTGGGCACTATGTCAATAGGTCAGTCAAAAAGTGATATAAAATTGCTATAAAATGAAAATAAAACATTCAAAAATGATAATATAACAACATAGAACAATCAAAAAATATAGATATGTTGGAGACGTATCAGTGAGCTTGCCCTTGCCCTTGCTAAAAAACCATGCTAGAAGCAGACTAGGCGAGCTAGGCAAAGTAGGGTTTGTGGTCGCCGGCGAGGGCGCAAGGGTGGCTAAATGTAGGCGGGGGAGAGAAGTGGATGAGGTCGGCCCCGCCGCACGCTTACATTAAAAAGGATGACGACCGGCAGCTTCCACCCATTGCCAGGCAGGCCCGAGTGGCAGTGGTTGGGCCACCAACAAGTGGGGCCACAGCGGACACTGAACGGATGCCTGTCGTGTCAATTTCGTGTCCGCGTGGACGCAAACAAGACACAAATTTGGGCCTGAATGCGTCAAGACGGACACCAAGTGGACATGTTTTGGGTTTGGGTCGGCGTGTTGGTTCGCTTTCGTCCGTTTTGACCCAAACGGACATGCGCGAAAGAATGGGGTCTGCCTGTTGGAGTTGCCCTAAGTTAGAGCATCTACAGTCGGGCGCCTCAAACCAGCCTCAAACGCCCGAACGGCCCGCCCGGTCATTGACCGCTCACGATTTTTCGACCCAGACGGACGCCTCAAACGGGCCTCAAACACCCGGCCTGACCGGGCACCCCTCATGTCCAGCCCAAATATCGGGCGAATATGGGGGCGCCTGGGCAGACCCGCCACGTCGGACTGACGTGTGGTGCCACGTGGAAACGCTCGGAAACCCGGCAGTCAGAAACTCATCTCCTCCGTCGGACCGATGGCGCTGTTTCGGCGGCGTGTAATGCCTAGCCCGACTATTTAAGTTGATCGGCGGCACCAAAAACCTACCATCCATCCATATTTCCCTCCACCTGTTCGCCGCCGCCACCACCACCACTTTCCACTCCACCCGTTCGCCTAATAGCCATGCCCCCACGCCGCCGGGTGAGGAGCGAGCCATTTCTGACGCCAGAGTGCCAGCTCGAGCTCCTTGAGAAGATCTGGGCTAGGCGCGAAGCCCGGATCGCCGCGGGGCTACCTCCGGATGCAGTGGATCCGGAGGAGGAGGAGTTGGAGGAGGAGGTGGTGGTGGAGGGGGTGAGGAGGGTGAGCCGGAGGAGAAGGATGTGGGGGACACTGGCGACGCGGATTTGCAGGCGGAGCAACACACCATCCTCGATTCCCTCCTATCGGAGTCGGCTGCGGAGGCCAGACTCCGTCGTCGGCACGAGATGGAGGTGCAGCAGGCCGCGGAGGAGGCGGAGATGCTCGCCTACATGGATGAGATCGAGCAGGAGGAGGATGAGCCGGGGCCCTTCTACCCGCTCGTCCAGCCGGCGTCTAGCACCGTCGTTGTGGACATATCCGATGATGAAGAATAGATAGGGTAGTACGTAGTATGTAGTGCGCAAGATTTATTTTGTATGTTTTGTATAAATTTAGAAGATGAAATATGAGAGAGACGCATGGAAAGTGGTTAATTTAAGACGTGGTCGGTCACTGTCCGCAAACGTGTCCGTTCTTATTCGCGGGTGTTTGAGGAGCCGGATTTACGAAGTTCAATTGTAGATGCTCTTGATCAATCTCGAGCATTCAGCCGAGAACTTTTAGACGGAAACTTGCTGATAACTTTCTGAGGTGCATACGAGGAAAACAAACGACTGATAAGTACAAGGATAACTGGATGAGTACACGCCGCCCACCTGTTGCTTCCAAACTTGATTATTTCAAAGGGGATTCAGTCGTTGTATTTACCTAATGTATGTCCATTTGTTTAATCAGAACCTCTTACAAGTGTTCGCTAGCTTGGCGTGAAGAGGCCGTATCTCGCCCGGCGGGCCTAACAATATTCCGCATCCTCTTACGTAATCTCATCTCAACCTGTCATCTAGCTGACGCCGTGATCATATATACAGTCCATTTCGGTGCAGTACGATGTCGACCGTAAAAGAAGACAAATGAAGGCGTACCCTGCAATTAATTTATTTTTTTGAGAAACAAGTGCATATGCCATCGTCAGGATGGTGGCCACGTGCGATCGGACGGCCGTCGACAAGTGATACTGCATCCTTTTCAGTTTATATAGCTT
Organism: Triticum dicoccoides; assembly: GCF_002162155.2. Lineage (NCBI taxonomy): Eukaryota > Viridiplantae > Streptophyta > Magnoliopsida > Poales > Poaceae > Triticum > Triticum dicoccoides. Next base: position 140,458,217 of record NC_041381.1, read on the forward strand.
AATTTGAAAACCTTTTCAACCAAGTTGATGATGAATCTTAAAATTAATTTCTTAGTCTGCAAAAGTACTTAATTAATATTCTTATTTTTCTTAAAATTTATATATACTGATGCATTAATTACATGACATGCATGCATGACCACTAAATGACCAAAACTTTTACATGCATTGGTGAATTTTTTTTCTTTAATTTTGCATGCAGTGTTTAATACACCTTGAAACCTGAACATGTGATGGTAAATAGTAAAACTGAAACTTGTAAAACGAAAAAAACAATTTTTTGAAGATGAGCCTGTAAACGGGAAAGAAGGAATACGACTGTGCCGTGCTAGCAGCTAACTACTTGTGCATGGGGCATTAGGCCAACTCCAACGCGCGACCCCAAACGGACGTCCGCTTTATCCAGATTTCATTCTTTTGGGGGGTGGCAATGGGGCCGTGTCCACCCGGATTCGTGTATGTGCCAGACGGGCGCCCAACGCACTGCCGTATTTCAGCCGCATCTCGTCCATTCAACAACACAGTAGATAAAATGAAAATGATGCATATGAAATGGTTCAAATCAAACATAGCTTTCAAATAGTCTTTACAACTCAATCGAAATTTGTTTGCATGTAAAGAAAACAATATCAAATAGTCTTACAGCCCAGTCGAAATTTGTTTGCATGGCAAGAAATTAAACTCATAGATCTACTGATTGCCAATGTGAGTCCACACGTGCTCAACCAAGTCACTGATACGTCCCCAACGTATCTATAATTTATGAAGTATTCATGCTATTATATTATCCATCTAGGATGTTTTATATGCATTTATATGCTATTTTATATGATTTTTGGGACTAACCTATTAACCTAGAGCCCAGTGCCAGTTTCTATTTTTTCCTTGTTTTTGAGTTTTACAGAAAAGGAATACCAAACGGAGTCCAATTAACGTGCCAATTTTTGACGAATTTTTATGGACCAAAAGAAGCCCCTAGAGTGCAAGAGTTGGGCCAGAAGAGTCCCGGGCTGCCCACGAGGTGGGGGCCACGCCCATCCCCCTAGGGCGCGCCCCTGCCTCGTGGACAGCCCGGAGACCCCCCTGATGTGAAACCTACGCCAAAAAATCCTATAAATACTGAAACCTTCGAGGAGCACAATAGATCGGGAGTTCCGCCGCCGCAAGCCTCTGTAGCCACCAAAACCCAATCGGGACCCTGTTCTGGCACCCTGCCGGAGGGGGGGATCCCTCACCGGTGGCCATCTTCATCATCCTGGTGCTCTCCATGACGAGGAGGGAGTAGTTCACCCTCGGGGCTGAGGGTATGTACCAGTAGCTATGTGTTTGATCTCTCTCTCTCTCTCTCTCTCTCTCTCTCTCTCTCTCTCTCTCTTTCTCGTGTTCTTGATTTGGCACGATCTTGATGTATCGCGAGCTTTGCTATTATAGTTGGATCTTATGATGTTTCTCCCCCTCTACTCTCTTGTAATTGATTGAGTTTCTCCTTTGAAGTTATCTTATCGGATTGAGTCTTTAAGGATTCGAGAACACTTGATGTATGTCTTGTCGTGCTTATCTGTGGTGACAATGGGATATTCATGTGATTCATTTGATGTATATTTTGGTGATCAACTTGCGGGTTCCGTGACCTTGGGAATCTATGAATAGGGGTTGGCACACGTTTTTGTCTTGACTCTCAGGTAGAAACTTTGGGGCACTCTTTGAAGTATTTTGTGTTGGTTGAATAGATAAATCTGAGATTGTGTGATGCATATCGTATAATCATGTCCACGGATACTCGAGGTGACAATGGAGTATCTAGGTGACATTAGGGTTTTGGTTGATTTGTGTCTTAAGGTGTTATTCTAGTATGAACTCTATGATAGATCGAACGAAAAGCATAGCTTCATGTTATTTTACTACGGACTCTTGAATAGATAGATCAAAAAGGATAAGTTTGAGGTGGTTTCGTACCCTACCATAATCTCTTCGTTTGTTCTCCGCTATTAGTGACTTTGGAGTGACTCTTTGTTGCATGTTGAGGGCTAGTGATATGATCCAGTTATGTTATTATTGTTGAGAGAACTTGCACTAGTGAAAGTATGAACCTTAGGACTTGTTTCCTACATTGCAATACCATTTACGCTCACTTTTACCACTTGTTACCATGCTGTTTTTATAATTTAAGATTACAAATACTTGTATCTACCATCCATATTGCATTTGTATTATCATCTCTTCGCCGAACTAGTGCACCTATACAATTTACAATTGTATTGGGTGTGTTGGGGACACAAAAAACTCTTTGTTATTTGGTTGCAGGGTTGTTTGAGAGAAACATCTTCATCCTACGCCTCCCATGGATTGATAAACCTTACGCCATCCACTTGAGAAAAATTTGCTACTGTCCTACAAACCTCTGCACTGGAGGCCCAACAACGTATACAAGAAGAAGGTTGCGTAGTAGACATCAAGCTCTTTTCTGGCGCCGTTGCCAGGGAGGTGAGTGCTTGAAGGTATATCTTTAGATCTTGCAATCGAATCTTTTAGTTTCTTATTTTATCACTAGTTTAGTCTATAAAAGAAAACTAAAAAAATGGAATTGAGTTTGTCTCATACGCTTCATGTTTTTAATATCTTTCGTGAAAATGATGGAAAGGAAAATTGTGCTCAAGTACTAGAAGAAGAAATCTATAAAATGTTTGGCACTAAATCTTTGAATGATGAGCATGATTGCAATGTTATTAGGTTGAATTCTTTGAATACCCATGATTCTAATGATATGGAAAGCCACAAGCTTGGGGATGCTATGTTTGATGAACTAGATGTCACCCCGCGCGTTGCTGCCGTACTTGTGTGTTCCTCTAGCTATTAATAGTTATAATTAGAATGTATAGCTAACATGAATTGGGAAGCGATTTTTCTATGATAATTCATAATAATATAATTTGACTGCCTATTGTAAGTGCATAGAGAAAAGAAACAAAGAGACTTCATGTTAATTTGCGAGTCTCACTCTATTAACACACCTAAATAGAAATTACATTGTTCCTAAGTGCGAAATATGTATATATAATCCAAAGGCCAAACAGAATGGGTCCTACATGGTTCTCTCAGCGAAGGCAGACTTTTTAGGCTAGGATAGAACAATCAAATAGTATCGTGATAGTGGAGAAGTATGTTTATAACAGTATTTCTTATTTCCTTTGAATTTTTTTACATAGAACCCTGCTGTAGGAGAAAAACAACAATGTGTTACTCAGGTATTAGATTGATTCCATAACGTACACAGTTGGGAATATAATTCCATGGACTGAAATCTAACAGATGGTCTTCCATTCTGCAAAAGAATAAGGAATTTATAAAAGTACCAACGTAAAACTAACATGAGAGAGATGCAGAATTGTACATGCATGAGAGAGATAATAGAACCATGCAGTAGGAGAACAACAATGTATCACTATGGTATTAGATCGAAACATGCCATGAACTGAAATCCGACAGATGTTCTAATTCTGCAGAATAATGAAAAATTTATAAAAATTCCAACTAAAATCGTACCAAACTAACATGAGAGAGATGCAGAATTTTACATGAGATGCATAATTGTACCTGGGCACATGGGATGAGAGAGAGAGAGAGAGTCTACGGATAGAAGTGACCTCGTGATGCAGAGGAATGATCATGTGTTGGTCGGTTTGTACCCGTCGTCGGCCAGGGCGGCGGCGCAACACATGGGATTATAATTCCCTATGGAGACATTGCGCACCGTCATGTCTCGGGGCTCCTGTGGTCCTGCCGAACATCTGGGTCTCAGGGATGAACAGGGCCTCTGCTGCTAGGCCGACGCCGGAGACGACATGGGAAACATGGGCCGGTGGGCGTAGACGTCAAGGAGAGAGGGGTCGATGATGACGTCGGACAATTGTGTAGAGACATAGTGGTCGTGGCCCATGAGCGGTGTTGGAAGCATCAGTAGGATCTCCCATATGATGGGAGTAGGATCTCCTCCGCCATGGGTTCCATCATTGTATCGTCAAGCGAACATGAAAAATCCATAGACCATTCCCTATCTCGGGTGTATGTATGCACGCTGTGGAGAGATGTAGATGAGCAGGATATGACTGCAGGTGGGGTGAGGATGTGAAGGGGAACTGTTTAATTTAAAGACTTGAAGAGATTATTGATTGAGGGAAGGTGAAGGGAACCATCGGGGTAATAAGCGATGACACTAAGTTCAGTCCAGCGATAAGACGAAGGGGCGGAAGGAAATCATCAGTGGTTTCTCACATATACAAACAGAATTGTAGGAGGCGAAAGAAAGGGCAATAATGGATGAGATTAAGCGTCGTGGAGAAAAACACGTGAGAGGAGAGGGTCTTGTGGAGACGATGATGCTTCGGGGAACGAAAAGATAAATAAAAACACTTAATGAGGTGGCCCAGTACAACTCATTCAAACTGTTTTCGTGAGAAGTGGCCTCGTACAGCCCAGCTGCAAGAAATCAACTCGCGGGAGAGGCAGCCATAAAATTAACGTGCAGGACGGTTCTAGCAAAAGAGGATGCGGTGGCTGCATGAGAGTGCATGAAAATAAGTGGGGCATGTAGGATGATGTGGATAGCTTGCATGGCAAGAGAAATAGAATAGTGGGGATCAACTATTTAGGTATTATAGATATGGTATTTTTTGTCCCCCAAGTTTTGATGAGCAAATTTATTATGATGAAAGCATGCCTCCTATTTATGATGATTATTGTGATGATACGTATGCTATAAAGAATAATGATTACCATGAAACTTGTCATCGTGATTTTAGTTTTCAATTGGATTATGCCTCACATGATAATTATTTTGTTGAGTTTACTCCCACTACTATTGATGAGAATAAATTTCCTTATGTGGAGAGTAGTAAAATTTCTATGCAAGTAGATCATGAAAAGAATACTTTAGGTGATGGTTATATTGTTGAATTCATTCATGATGCTACTGAAAATTATTATGAGAGAGGAACATATTCTTTTAGGAACTGCAATAATATCAAGTTTCCTCTCTATGTGCTTAAAGTTTTGAAGTTATGCTTGTTTTGCCTTCCTATGCTAGTTGATTATTGTTCTCATAAGTTGTTTGCTCACAAAATCCCTACGCATAGAAAGTGCGTTATATTTAAATGTGTTAAGTCATATTCTTCATGATGCTCCCTTTATGTTTCAATTCTTATCTTTTATGTGAGCATCATTGAAATCATCATGCCTAGCTAGGGGCATTAAACGATAGCGCTTGTTGGGAGGCAACCCAACTTTATTTTTATTCTTTACTTTTGCTCCTGTTTAGTAATAAATAATTCATCTAGCCTCTTGTTAGATGTAGTTTTATCTTTTAATTAGTGTTTGTGCCAAGTAGAGCCTTTGGGAAGACTTGGATGAAGTATATATGATCTTGCTGTAAAAAAACAGAAACTTTGCGCCCACAATATTAGCTGCCATTTTTTACTGGAGGGTGCTTTTAGGTTGATTATTTTTGCAGATGATTAATAGACAAATTCCTAAGTTCCACCAATTTATTTTAGAATTTTTGAAGTTCCATAAGTATATGTTTGGTACAGATTACTACAGACTGTTCTGTTTTTGACAGATTCTGTTTTCTATGTGTTGTTTGCTTATTTTGATGAATCTATGAATAGTATCGGAGGGTATGAACCATAGAGAAGTTGGAATACAGTAGGTTTAAGACCAATATAAATAAAGAATGAGTTCAAGTTTTGTGTTGATTTACTTTCTTATACTTACGGAGCTTACGAATTTTGTTTTGAGTTTTGTGTTGTGAAGTTTTCAAGTTTTGGGTAAAGATTCGATGTACTATGAAATAAGGAGTGGCAAGAGCCTAAGCCTGGGGATGCCCAAGCCACCCCAAGGTAATATAGAATGACAACCAAGAGCCTAAGCTTGGGGATGCCCCGGAAGGCATCCCCTCCTTCGTCTTCGTTCATCGGTAACTTTATTTGGAGCTATATTTTTATTCACCACATGATATGTGTTTTGCTTGGAGTGTCATTTTATTTTTTTAGTATTTGCTTTCTATTATTTAGAATAATGTTTTGAATCTTTATTTTCAATAGAAATGTCAAGGATAGCCTTTATCATGCTTATTTTGCAAGTATACATATTGCTGTTTCAAAACAGAAAGTTTACCGTTGTTGCAAAACTTCCCTAGAAAAGTCAGAGAGTGATATAATGTTGAATCTTTTTTCATATTGAGCTCTGATAAATCTTCTACAGCGTAGTATTTTTCTTATAATTTTTGGAGTTAGGGAAGTATGATGAATCTTGCATTCTTTACAGACTATACTGTTTTGGCAGATTGCTGTTATGTTTGCATTGTTTGCATATGCTTGCTTGTTTAATGATTCTATTTGAGGATAGGAGTATTAAATATGTAGAGAAATTTAGTATGCAATGTTGAAAAATAATTTTAGTGATTTGTTACAGTAGAAAATGATAAGGTTTTTGCATTGGTTTATACTAACTTATCGCACGAGTTCTTTTTGAGTTTGGTCTGGATGAAGCTTTCGAGATTTAGGAAACCAAGATATAAAAGGAATTAAGGAGACACAAAAGCTCAAGCTTGGGGATGCCCAAGGCACCCCAAGATAATATTTCAAGAAGTCTCAAGCATCTAAGCTTGGGGATGCCCCGGTAGGCATCCCACCATTCTTCTTCAACAATTATCGGTTAGTATCGGTTGAGCCTAAGTTTTTGCTTCTTCACATGTTGTGTTCTATCCTTGAAATGTCATTTTCTTTTGTTTTGCTTCCTGCTTGAATAAAATATCAAGATCTGAAATTCTTAAATGAGAGAGAGTCTTCACATAGTTACATAATTATTTAACTACTCATTGATCTTCACTTATATCTTTTTGGAGTAGTTTGTCATTTACTCGTGTGCTTCACTTATATCCTATGAGTAAATGGTTGAATGAGTTGAATATCATAAATCTGAAATTATATATGTTTCATATTCTTATGCCATGGGGAGTAATGACTTCACATATAAGAAGTAGAGGTGGTAAATTTATTGAAGGTTAGCAAACATTGTATTGGTCACTTGAACAATTCATGAAAGAATATTGAAGGAAGAGAGATTTCACATATAAATATACTATCATGGAAATCTTTTGTAATTGTGAGCACTCATTAAAATGTGACATGCTAAAAAGGTTGATGTTGGACAAGAAAGACAACATAATGGGTTATGTTTTCCTATATCTGAAATGTTATATTGTCTTGGATCATCCAACATGTTGAGCTTGCCTTTCTCCCTCATGCTAGCCAAATTCTTTGCACTAAGTAGAAATACTACTTGTGCTTCCAAACATCCTTTAAACTAGTTTTTCCATGAGAGTCCATCATACCTATCTATGGATTGAGTAAGATCCTTCAAGTAAGTTGTCATCAGTGCATGCAATAAAAATTGCTCTCTAAATATGTATGACTTATTAGTGTGAAGAAAATAAGTTTTATACGATCTTGTTATGAAAGCAATAAAAGCGATGGACTGCATAATAAAGGTCCATATACAAGTGGCAATATAAAGTGACATTTTTTGTATTAAGATTTTGTGCATCTAACCATAAAAGCGCATGACAACCTCTGCTTCCCTCTGCGAAGGGCCTATCTTTTACTTTTATCTTCTACCCTTATGCAAGAGTCATGGTGATCAACACATTTCCCCTTTACACTTTTTCCTTTGGCAAGCACTTTGTGTTGGGGTGATCCGGATATATATATCCACTTGGATGTAGGCGTCATAAATTATTATTGTTGACATTACCCTTGAGGTAAAAGGTTGGGAGGCAAAACTATAAGCCCCTATCTTTCTCTGTGTTCGATTAAAACTTTGAACCCATAAATATCAGGTGAGTGTTAGCAATTGTGAAAGATTAAATGATAGTTGAGTATGTGGAGTTTGCTAAATCAAATCTCTGGCATAGACCCTTCCTGAAAATAAGATGAATTGTCATTATTTAATGACTGAGAAAGTAGTTTGCTAGTTTTCAAGAAAGTTTATGGTCTATGCTTTAACATGTGAATAGCTTGTTACTTGATCATGAAATTTTTTATGAGATGAGGTACTGTGATGACACATAATGATGCTAGAAAAGGTGATTGAAATTATCATTGATCAAACTTGTGCACCTGCTAGCATTCACCCTTCATAAATTATTTCTTTTATCATTTACCTACTCGAGAACGAGCAGGAATTGAGCTTGGGAATGCTGATACGTCTCAATCGAAATTTGTTTGCATAACAAGAAAACAATATCAAATAGTCTTACAGCCCAATCGAATTTTGTTTGCATGGCAAGAAATTAAACTCATAGATCTACTGATTGCCAATGTGAGTCCACACGTGCTCAGCCAAGTCATTGATACGTCTCCAACATATCTATAATTTATGAAGTATTCATGCTATTATATTATCCATCTAGGATGTTTTATATGCATTTATATGCTATTTTATATGATTTTTGGGACTAACCTATTAACCTAGAGCCCAGTGCCAGTTTCTGTTTTTTCCTTGTTTTGAGTTTTACAAAAAAGGAATACCAAACGGAGTCCAATTGACGTGCCAATTTTTGACGAATTTTTATGGACCAAAAGAAGCCCCCGGAGTGCAAGATTTGGGCCAGAAGAGTCCCGGGCTGCCCACGAGGGTGGGGGCCACGCCCATCCCCCTACGGCGCGCCCTCCTCCCTCGTGGACAGCCCGGAGACCCCCCTGATGTAAAACCTACGCCAAAAAATCCTATAAATACTGAAACCTCCGAGGAGCACAATAGATCGGGAGTTCCGCCGCCGCAAGCCTCTGTAGCCACCACTGGTTCTGGCACCCTGCCGGAGGGGGTGATCCCTCACTGGTGTCCATCTTCATCATCCCGGCGCTCTCCATGATGAGGAGGGAGTAGTTCACCCTCAGGGCTGAGGGTATGTACTAGTAGCTATGTGTTTCATCTCTCTCTCTCTCTCTCGTGTTCTTGATTTGGCACGATCTTGATGTATCGCGAGCTTTGCTATTATAGTTGGATCTTATGATGTTTCTCCCCCTCTACTCTCTTGTAATTGATTGAGTTTTCCCTTTAAAGTTATCTTATCGAATTGAGTCTTTAAGGATTCGAGAACACTTGATGTATGTCTTGTCGTGCTTATCTGTGGTGACAATTGCATATTCACGTGATTCACTTGATGTATGTTTTGGTGATCAACTTGTGGGTTCCGTGACCTTGGGAATCTATGAATAGGGGTTGGCACACGTTTTTGTCTTGATTCTCAGGTAGAAACTTTGGGGCACTCTTTGAAGTATTTTGTGTTGGTTGAATAGATAAATCTGAGATTGTGTGATGCATATCGTATAATCATGTCCACGGATACTCGAGGTGACAATGGAGTATCTAGGTGACATTAGGGTTTTGGTTGATTTGTGTCTTAAGGTGTTATTCTAGTATGAACTCTATGATAGATCGAACGGAAAGGATAGCTTCATGTTATTTTACTACGGACTCTTGAATAGATAGATCAAAAAGGATAAGTTTGAGGTGGTTTCGTACCCTACCATAATCTCTTCGTTTGTTCTCCGCTATTAGTGACTTTGGAGTGACTCATTGTTGCATGTTGAGGGCTAGTGATATGATCCAGTTATGTTATTATGTTGAGAGAACTTGCACTAGTGAAAGTATGAACCTTAGGGCTTGTTTCCTACCATTGCAATACCTTTTACATTCACTTTTACCACTTGTTACCTTGCTGTTTTTATAATTTCGGATTACAAATACATTTATCTACCATCCATATTGCACTTGTATTATCATCTCTTCGCCGAACTAGTGCACCTATACAATTTACCATTGTATTGGGTGTGTTGGGGACACAAGAGACTCTTTGTTATTTGGTTGCAGGGGTGTTTGAGAGAGACCATCTTCATCCTACGCCTCCCACGGATTGATAAATCTTAGGTCATCCACTTGAGGGAAATTTGCTACTGTCCTATAAATATCTGCACTTGAAGGTCCAACAACGTCTATAAGAAGAAGGTTGCGTAGTAGACATCAGTCATCCTGGAGCTGGACATGAGTATGCCAATCACGCAACTCCCGATGAAACTCGACAAACTGTTCAAAGGTTGTAGGAGGTGGATGCTCAGGCTCAACATTTTCACCCTGAAAATCAAACCCTTGGTCGTAGATGCTATCATCGCGCTCATCCTCCACGATCATGTTGTGCATGATCACACAATCAGTCATCACCTCTCAAAGCTTCTTCGTCCTCCATGTCAATGCAGGGTTACGAACGATACCCCATCAAGACTGAAGCACACCGAAAGCATGCTCCACATCCTTCCTAACACTCTCTTGCATTTGGGCAAACCTCTATCTCTTCTCTCCTTGCGGATTGGTTATGGTCTTCACAAGAGTGGACCACTGATGATATATGTCATCAGCTAGGTAATATCCCTTGTTGTAATGGTGGCCATTGACCTCATAGTTGACCTCTGGGGAGTGCCCTTCCGCAAGCCTTGCAAACACCGGAGACCGCTGAAGAACACTAATATAATTCTAAGAACCAGCCATGCCAAAGAAAGAATGTAATATCCAGAGATCTTGTGAAGCCACAGCTTCTAGTATAACAGTGGCACCTTCACATGCCCCTTGTACTGCCGCTGCCAAGCAAATGGACAGTTCTTCCACTTCGAGTGCATACAATCTATACTACCAAGCATGCTCGAAAAGCCCCTCTCGACATTGATCGCCAACAACCTCTCTGTATCAGCGGCATTTGGCTCTCTGAGGTACTCCGGGCCGAACACTTCCACCATGGCCATGCAAAAACGATACAATGAGAGGAGACATATGGACTCACTCATACAAACATACCCACCCACAAGATCACCAGGAATTCCATACGCAAGCATGCTGATAGCCGCAGCGCATTTCTGGTATGAAGAGAAACAAAGCTTGCCTAGGGCATCCTCTTTGCAGTCAAAGTATGGGTCATGCGCGACCACTCCCTCGCGAATACGATTGAACACATGCCTTGTCATTCGGAATCAGCGACGAAATTGATGTGGCCTAAACAGTGCACCATCCTTAATGTAATCGGCATAGAGAAGGGTGTGGCCTTTCTTCCTATTGCGGTCCAAGGCCGAAGCATGGCCGGGGATTGATCCCCTTACCGAAGCCGGTTTCTAGTGATGTGTTCATGTACGACCAACGCAGCCGTCAGCTCTTCATCATTTGAGGATGAATCATCCGATGAGCAAATGAAATTGTGAAAGCAAAACTCATCACCACTATCCATTGCACCTCCTGAGCAATCCGTCGAACGCCTTACTTCGTGCTGGGAAAGCGGTCGGATAGTGCACGCCCTGCTCCCCTCGCGGGCAACAAAGCAAGGTTTTGGGGTCGGTGGTGCTGGAGGGTGCCCTCCGTCACCGAACGGCCGACCGGAAGAGGTTGGGGACGACGGGAGACACTCACGGCCGTAGTTTGTCTCCCACCGGCAACAAGGAGAACGCCGGCGAAATGCTTTTCGGTAGGCCGGTGCAGAGACAGCTATGGCATGGCACGGTGGTGGTTGGGACGGCCTTGGTGGAAGACGACGCGACCGGGGGTGGTGGTGCCGGCGGAAATGGCGGGGCACGGAGGAAGGTAGAGGAAGAGAAAGGAGGGTATGTCTCCCCGACGGGCGGGCTCGCGTCCGCGCGTGTCCATTCGGTCGTAAACTCGTCCAAATTTGGGCCAGAAATTGATCGAAAGCGGACAGAAAACAGACGACGGTCCTTCTGCGGCCGTGTTGGGAGGCCTGCTTTGTTCATTTACCCCCAAACGGACGCGAGCGGACAGGAGGGGATCACGCGTTGAAGTTGGCCTTAGCAGTGGATTAGTTTTTTTAGGTGAGCAGCGGATTGGTTAAGTACGTGAGGATCTGACCGGATGCGTCGCACCGTGGGAAAGAAGTGGTTTAATTTGAAAGCATTGCCTTTTCATCCTATATATCTCAATCCGAGGGTATGTGACACTTTGTTCCGTTCTCTTATCTTTTCCCTTTTTTTCTGTTATAAACAGTACGTGCTAGTGCGTGTTAAGCATGGTCAAGGACACCGATCTGTTGGCATCTAATGTGTCGTCGGGCACAGCTGGTTGCGTCCATCATGCATGTTATTCCTTTCGTTCGGAATTACTTGTCATAAAAATAAATATATCTATCATTAAAATGTATCTAAATATATTTATTTTTTGGACGAGTAATTTTAAACGAAGTGACTACATACGTGATGCATGCATGCAGCATTATCTATGTATATGTCGATACACGTGCATATAAGTCGGCAACCACTGCTCACAAAGAAAAATGCTGAATTTCCATGCAAAACACGCATAATGAGGCACTATGAGCATGTTCTTTACATTTATCTCTGTTAAGTATATGTGTTATGTGCATATCATGTATTGAGTTCGTCTCCTAGTTTCTTGTATAGTTGAGGTCTGTGCTCCATCTTTATACTTCATATATACATGTCTATGCACGAAGCAATACATCGTGTTATTCACATATTCTACATGGTATCAGTTCCTAAATTCTAAAACCTAGTTTTCTGCTGCCGCCGCCGCCGCTACGCTCCTCCGCGCCGCCGCCGCCTAGTCGCCGCTGATGGGGTTATGTACCTAGGGTAGGGTCATGGACCTGATCCAAGTAACTTACCCCAGGACATCCTTAGAAGAGGTCGCCTTCCAGTCGACCCACGAGGATTCACTCGACTGGTCTGAAGGACTCGACCACGAAGACTCACTCGACCACCAGAAGGTCAAGAGGCACTCTGCACTGCAACGGCCTGTAATCAAGTAGACTTTATGATAGTAAAGGCCTTTATGTGGGGCGTTACCAGTAACGCCCCAGACTTAACTCACCTTAAACCCTCTCCTACGTGGGCTGGCTGGGGTCCTGGCGCACTCTATATAAGCCACCCCCCTCCACAGGCAGAAGGGTTCGGCACCTTGTAATTCACACATTCATAATCCACTCGACCGCCTCCGGGCTCCGAGACGTAGGGCTGTTACTTCTTCCGAGAAGGGCCTGAACTCGTACATCCTTTGTGCTTACAACCTCTCCATAGCTAAGACCTTGCCTCTCCATACCTACCCCCCACTCTACTGTCAGGCTTAGAACCACGACAGTTGGCGCCCACCGTGGGGCAGGTGTTTTAGCGATTCTGTGGAGAAGTTGCGATTCTTCCGAGTACTCTCATCATGGTGTCTGCTGGAGTTTTGGTCAAGGGTCAAGAGATCCGTCTCGGCACCCTCACCTTCATCGCCGACGACTCCGCATGGTTCCAGGAGGCTCCACTCGACGTAGACGCGCTCCCCGTCCGCGGTGCGACGCATTTTCGCGCATGTGTCCGCGGCGTTCTGCTACGGCAACCGTCGACCCAGTATCGGTCGGCTCCTCCATCGTCCACCCTCCCGGTCTCCCGCCAGCGCAAGCGCTCGGGCCGGTCGAGGCTTCAGCGATGGGTGAGTCACGCGGTGGCTCGCCAATCGGCCACTACACAAGTTGCGGCAATCGAGCCCAACGAATCTCTCTACGGCTTGTTCGATCAGTCGACTGGCTCCGGAGAGACTGCATCCGAGTGCGGAAGCAGTGATCCAGCGGTGGAAATCTTGATGGTCGACGGGCCCCACAGCCCTCCTGGCTTCGCCCGTGGTGGTGGAGCAGGTGACGGCGGCGACCCTGCACGAGACTACGAAGAGTACCAGCCCGAGCCACTCGACTCTCTGCAAAGAGAAGAGCTTCGCCGCAGGAACGAGGATCCCCTGCGTATTCCCATCGCAGGAGAAACCCCCGAGGCTCGTGCCTTGGAGGAGGCGCGTCTGGCCAATTTGGCCGAGCGCACTCGACTGGAGAACCTTCAGCGAGCACTCGACGAGCGCGCGCGGCAACGAGTTCCCGACACCAGTCGACGTCAACTCTTCCCGCCGACTCAGGTATATCGAACCCCAATTCAGAATTTAGCAGCTGCGACCTGTATAGCAGAGTCCATTCAGCCTTCGCAGTCGGAAGCTGGCAGAGGTTTGCTGCAGATCAGGGATCTGCTCCGGGCGGCAGGAGATCAGAATTCAGCCGTGTCTCAGTCGCGCAACAGAATTCACAGTCGATCTGTCACTGTGAATACGGTTCAGTCGGCTCACAGCCCCAGATCGCCTCCGCGGCGCGAAGGGCGTGAGAATCGGCGAGATCAATATGGCGACAGACTCGACCGAGATAATAGGCGTCGAGTACCCTATTCCCCTCCGAGGGGTGGGTCTTACGCTCCTCGGCACCCAGATGATAGGCGTCAGTACAGTACAGGGCGTAGGGTTCCAGTTGACCCCAGAGAGCCAGGCTTCGACGCGCGATCCATTATCGTGCAAGGGTTGGTCGACCGGAACAGAGCCCATCGAGGCGCACTCGACAGAGATGTACCCACAAGCAGTCGAGTACATGTTTCTGGTCCTGAATGTTTCAGCAGAGCTATCAGAGCCGCAGTTATCCCCCCCAATTTCAGGTTGGCAACAGGAGTCAGCAAGTTCACTGGTGAGTCTAAGCCTGAAACTTGGCTCGAAGACTACCGAGTGGCAGTTCAGATCGGTGGTGGGAACGACGAGGTGGCCATGAAGCATTTGCCCCTCATGTTGGAAGGTTCTGCCAGGGCATGGTTGACTCAATTACCTCCTAGCAGCATTTACACTTGGGAAGATCTGTCCCGAGTGTTCGTCAGAACGTTTGAAGGGACTTGCAAGCGACCAGCGGGGTTGACAGAGTTGCAAGTCTGCGTGCAGAAAACTAATGAGACTCTCAGAGAGTATATTCAGAGGTGGATCACTTTGCATCACACTGTGGAAAATGTCTCTGATCATCAGGCAGTATGCGCCTTCAAAGACGGCGTCAAGAACAGAGAACTGAGTTTG
>NC_041381.1:140478522-140489517 GCF_002162155.2 Triticum dicoccoides
ACTCGGGGGCTTAGCTGCAGTCCAAGCACTCGCCTAAGTCGTAAAAATCCTACCGAGTGGTAAGCCAGCCTTCCACTCGGAGGCTTAGCTGCAGCCTCGTGCTCGCCTAAGTTATAGAAATCCTACCGAGTGAAGAGCAACCATCTCACTCGGGGGCTTAGCTGCAGTCCAAGCACTCGCCTAAGTTATAAAAATCCTACCGAGTGAAGAGCAACCCTCTCACTCGGGGGCTTAGCTGCAGCCCAGTGCTCGTCTAAGTGGACTAAAGAATAAATCGATTGCAGCACAGGCACCTTGCCTTGAACCTGCAAAAGACATTCCGAGCCGAAGGCAATCGTATTCAAGCACCAAATCTAAGTTTGAATCGACATCTAAAGGAACCGAAAGTGCTCAGGCGTCAAGCCTGTTAAGGTTTGTCGGTTACAATTTCACTCGGCATACCGAGGCAAATTTAAAGCGTCGAGCCAGAAGAAGTTTTTTACCCCTCCTGTGGAGGGCTGGAAGGTGCAACAAATTCATCAAGGTCAATCCCGTCGGCGATCCGAGTGGCAGCTGCAAGGAAAGTTTCCATAAAGGATCTGAAGTCGTGCTTCTTGGTATTGGCCACTCGAAGGGCCGCCAGCTTCTCTTCTCGCGCATCTTTGCAGTGGACTCGGGCCAGACAGAGAGCGACATCTGCACCACACCGAGCCGAGGACTTCTTCCACTCCTGCACTCGACCAGGGATCGTGTTCAAGCGGGCCATCAGCGACTCAAGGTCATTCTGAAGTGTCTCCTCAGGCCAGAGCGTCGAGTCGATGCGAGATGTGGCGGCCTTCAGCCTTGCGAGATAGTCCACGACAGCTGCAACACGAGACTCCAGTCGGAAAACATCCATGGCAACTTCGTCGTTCACCGGAGAATTGACGGGGTCAAGGTTTGGCTCCAGTCGGCTGGTTTCTTCTTCAAAGTTTTGACAAAATTCTGCAAGGGTGATCACTAAGTCAAGGAGATAGTCGAATGGAAAAAGCCACAATTGGAAATATTTGCCAAACATGGAGGTTTACCTTCAAGCATAAGGAACAACTTTTTGGCAAGGCCGCTCAGGAAGGCCTCCAGTTCAGTTTTCTTCTCAGTCAATTTGCTGACTTGGTCGGTCAGGGCAGCTTTGTCAGTTTTCAGTCGACTGACCTCCTTGTTGGCAATCCCAAGAGCAGCTTTCAGATTGGTATTGTCTTGTTCGAGCTTGGTAACTGAAGCTAACTTCTCGTCAGCAAGCTTGATCTTCTCAGCTAGCTCAAGGTCTTTCTTCTGCTGGGCCTCCCTTACCTTACCTGCAAGTTACAGCAAGATCAGATGCTGAAACAAGCAAGGGGAAAAGCAGTCGTCAGGGTCTCACCAAACATACCTTCGGTCTCCTCCTTTGCCTTTGTCAGCTTTTCCTGAACCAGCCTCAAGCTCAGCTCGACTTGAGTATGTTTTTGTTCCAGCTCTGAGTAGCGAGCCACAAGATCACAGGAGTTCTGTGAAGAACCAATCGACTAAATGTCAAATATAATTCACTTCCGAGTGAAAAAGAGATAAACACACATTTCTAAGACTACGGCCAAATACAAGCATTCGACCATAGTCTCGGGGACTACACTCAGTGGGTGCACTCAGCATGCCCCCACTAATCCTGTTAAAGACAAAGTCGACCAGTCGACCTCAAAAAAAAAATGTGTGCGAGATGCATTCTCTAAGACTGTGATCAACTGCAAGCAGTCGACCACAGTCTCGGGAACTACACCCAGTGGGTGCACTCAGCGTGCCCCCACCGGTTTGAGAAATCCAGTCGACCAGTCGACTGACAGAAAGATTGACATTATAAAGCCTAAGGCCGACTGCCAACAGTCGACCTTAGCCTTGGGGACTACACCCAGTGGTGCACTCAGCGTGCCCCCACCGGTTTGAGAAATCCAGTCGACCAGTCGACTGACAGAAAGATTGACATTATAAAGCCTAAGGCCGACTGCCAACAGTCGACCTTAGCCTTGGGGACTACACCCAGTGGGTGCACTCAGCGTGCCCCCACCGGTTTGAGAAATCCAGTCGACCAGTCGACTGACAGAAAGATTGACATTATAAAGCCTAAGGCCGACTGCCAACAGTCGACCTTAGCCTTGGGGACTACACCCAGCGGGTGCACTCAGCGTGCCCCCGCTAACACGGAGTTTATTCGACACCCCCAGTGGGTGATTACTATAAATTCCGGAAAAGAAAAGTTTTTGGTAGCATATCCAACAGAACAAACAGCGGTCGACTGACCTGGACATTGATTTGGAGGGCAGAGCTGGCGTCATAAGCTGCCTGGCTCGCGTCCCGGATAGTCTTCAGCTGCTCCATCATGAGTCCCGCCTGGCGTATTGCCTCCTTCGCTGCGCCAGCTTGGTCCTCTGGGACGTGGTGCGTCGTGAAGAGGGAGGGCTGCTGAGCACTCGTCAGTGGATTCGCGAAGGACACCGTGTGTCGAGTGATGTTCTCTTCTTCCACAGTCAGAATCTCAGGCGCCGTCACATCCTGAGGCACCTTACTGGCGGACGCTTTCCGACTCCTCCTGCGTGCCAGTGTTTCTTCATCCTCGTCGTCATCAGGGAGATTGATAACAGTATTGGGTGGAGCTGCGGAGAAGAATCAGGATCAGAGATCGCGAGTCAGTCGACTAAGAACGATGTTAAGAATACAATACCTGGGTTCGAAGTTGCTGCATCCTCCATCTCGTGGTCATCAGCCCGGGCCGAGGTCTCAGAAGTAGCAGCACTGCAACTCCAAAGGATCGGTCGACTAACTTCAGCGTCGACCAGAGATAAAGTTCGCACAGAATAAGAAAATATGAGCAGCACAATTACCCTGATATGGTGGGGATGGACACCTTCATCTTCGGCAGGAGCTTGGTCGGCTTTGGCGGAGCCCCCCTAAGCTGCTTCGGCGCCTTTTCAGTCGGCGCTGGAGAAGTGGTCCTAGGGCGCTTGGTCGACTGCGTCGCAACCCCCTTGCCACGTTCAGTCGAAGGGTCATGGACGAGCTTCGACCGCCTTTCCGAGCGCGGTGGCACGACCTCCTCCTCTTCCTCCTCGTCTTCGGCATCATCATCATCGCCGTCGTCATCATCATCGTCGTCGTCGTCCCCTGCAACGTCCGAGTCCCATTCCTCCTCGTCCTGGCTTTCGCCCCCACTCGCCTCACCCTCCTCAGTCGGAGTTTGCGCCCCGTTGGGCATCGAGTACAGCTCGGTGAGGGCCTAGCAGATATCAAGACAATGATCAGTCGACCAGTCGGCAGAGTAAACAGAGATGAATGCGACAAGAATGCAGTGGAGAGCAGGGCAAGTGTACCTTATTTGGATCACTGTTGTGGTCGAGTGGAGGAATCCTTCTGGCTCCGCGTGGGTTGTCCTTGTTTCCGGTGACGGCTGCCATCCATCTTTCCAGAGTGGCATCGTCGACTGCTTCTGGATGGACTCTAGTCTCGTCTTCGGTCCCACAGTACAACCACATGCAGTGGCTCCTGAACTGGAGGGGCTGGATGCGACGCCTGAGGAAGACCTCCAGGAGATCCATGCCCGTCACTCCCTCCCGAACCAACTGCACCACGCGCTCCATCAACATCTTCACGTCAGCTTTCTCCTCCGAATCAGCTTCAGAGGGGAAGGCTTGCGCACTCGGTCCATGGTGAACGGAGGGAGTCCACTCGACTGCCCTGGCGTCGACTGGACCTGGCAGTAGAACCAAGTCGACTGCCAGCCTCTGACGGACTCGGGAAAGGTCATGGGCGGGAAGGTGCTCTTATTCCTCACCTGAATCCCCAGGCCCCCGCACATTTGGACGACTCGGGTTTTTTCATCACCTGGGCTCGCCTTCTTCACGGTCTGAGATCGACACGTGAATATATGTTTGAACAAACCCCAGTGCGGTCGACAGCCCAAGAAACCCTCACACATGGACACGAACGCGGCAAGATAGGCAATGGAGTTTGGGGTAAAGTGGTGGAGTTGCGCTCCGAAGAAGTTCAAAAAGCCACGAAAGAAAACACTCGGTGGCAAGGAAAACCCGCGATCAACATGGGTGGCCAAAAGCACACACTCACCCTCTTCTGGCTGGGGCTGCCACTCCTTCCCCGGAAGCCTCGCAGCTCCGTGGGGGATCAAGCCCTCGTTGGCCATGTCGAGGAGGTCGTTCTCCGTGATAGTCGACTGGATCCAGTCTCCTTGGACCCAGCCCTTCGGCAGGCGGGATCTGGACGAGGACCCTCCGCGGCTGGTGGACCTTCCTTTCGCCTTCTCCGACGCCGACGCCTTCTTTGCACGCTCCAGCGCCACCGTCTTCTCCTTGGCCATGGTCGCCGGCGAGGTGCGCGAAGGGAAGTGGTGCGGGAGCGAGAGCAAGCACGCTGAGCAGGGAGGAAGGAAGCAGAGAGAGAGGGAGAATGCTAAGGCGCAGTACAGAAATCCTCGCCGGGCACATTTATAAGGTCCCTTCCGAGTGGATGACAGGTGGGCCCGGTCGATCTAATCATATCTGGAACAGTTATGCAGACGGGATACGTGGCGAAAAAGGCGGCGCGGAGATCGAGGCGTCCATGCCCCGTCCCATCCGAACGCCGCAGGCCGCCCCGCTTCGCGCGCGCCCCAAAATTTCGCATCCCGCGGAATCCGCGAGCAACAAATCAGTCTGTCAGGCGCGGTGTTTTCGGCGATCCGTCGCTCGGAGATCGTCGAAGCCTGAAAGATCACTCGACGCAAAAACAGAATGGATCAAGTCGACTGAAGGCAAGTTGTTTCCTGTCGACAAAGGAATTCTTTGGTCCAGAACAGCGCACAACCGAAGCACAAAGATTAATCGGAAACGACATCAACTCCTTCTTCACTCGAAGTCTCAATCCATTCGGGGGCTAATGATGGGGTTATGTACCTAGGGTAGGGTCATGGACCTGATCCAAGTAACTTACCCCAGGACATCCTTAGAAGAGGTCGCCTTCCAGTCGACCCACGAGGATTCACTCGACTGGTCTGAAGGACTCGACCACGAAGACTCACTCGACCACCAGAAGGTCAAGAGGCACTCTGCACTGCAATGGCCTGTAATCAAGTAGACTTTATGATAGTAAAGGTCTTTATGTGGGGCGTTACCAGTAACGCCCCAGACTTAACTCACCTTAAACCCTCTCCTACGTGGGCTGGCTGGGGTCCTGGCGCACTCTATATAAGCCACCCCCCTCCACAGGCAGAAGGGTTCGGCACCTTGTAATTCACACATTCATAATCCACTCGACCGCCTCCGGGCTCCGAGACGTAGGGCTGTTACTTCTTCCGAGAAGGGCCTGAACTCGTACATCCTTTGTGCTTACAACCTCTCCATAGCTAAGACCTTGCCTCTCCATACCTACCCCCCACTCTACTGTCAGGCTTAGAACCACGACAGCCGCCGCTTGCGCGCCTCCCGCGCCGGCCGCCGCTCGCGTGCTACCCCGCTGCGCTGCCCGATTGCTAGCTAGCCCCGATCGCTAGCTCCTGCTGGATCGCTAGCTAGCTAGCCCGCCCGCCGCTAATCGCCTGCTGCTACGCGCTTGCTGCTAATCGCATCGCAAAGCCCCGCCGCACGCCCACTGCTACGCGCCCTGTTAAAATAAATCTGAGGCATACCGTTGATCATCCGAGGGCCAAGCAATCACACGAGCACGACACCGAGTTTTGTTAACGAGGTTCACCGATATGGCTACATCTCCGGGGTCTGACTACGGACGCTCCTCCCCGTGACACCGTCACAATACCGCACACCGGCCACCCGGGCGCCGACACACGCCGCCGGCTCCCCCTTGCACGCATGTGCTATTATGTTGGCATAGGTTACATCATGTGTCTACCCCCGCTATATATGAGAGGCCTAGGATACAAGTGTCCTACTAGGACACGACTCCATATCCTATATAAACACAATACAACTACAAGTTCAACTGTAACCTACCTTGTACACTATATTCGACACAACTCCAACAAACTCCACCTTGGCGAATATACTCCACCACCCTGGATTTATCCATGCGTCAAATTTCCATGTACATTGGACTTGAGCTTATCCCGTGAATACCGCCGCTACTCCAAAGACTCCATGCGATTCCACCTGCAACTTGTAGTCCCTTCTTTTCTTGACCACGTCAACACTTGAGCAAAATTAAGTTCCTTGTTACTCTATTTTGTGCTCCCAACTTCCAGAGTATCAGTCCAACGCCATCATACACTGATCACTGACCTGCGTGAAAATGAACAACTCATATATTGGGCGTCACACATAAGAGTTATCTGAACTCAACATCACCGCTCCTTTCTTGACCGCCTGTCTGAAACTTGAAAGAATTTCACCGTTGTTTGTAGTCATCCCAAGTCAAATTCGCAGTTATCTCACCACATGTATGACCACCAGAGCCCTGGCCCGTCTCCATGTCCTGTGCGTACCGCACGCCTCGCCGCTATTACCGCGTCGAGCCTCCGCTGTCCTGGTCGAGTCTCAAGGGTCGCAAAACCACACCACTCAACCTCACAGCAGAGTACCATCGATCATCACCGACCAATGATGAGTTTCACGCTTCCATCAGACCACTGGGCTCCAGTCCGAACTGCATGTCACTCGCTTTTCCCCCTTGCTGAATAGGCTTCGATTCTGGATCCTTACACCGTAGCCCCTCAATCCAGCTCCACCTTCAACATAACTCCATGGCAGATGATCAGTCCATCCTTGCGTCCCGTCGACTTCAAGCTCACATGCGTACAACGTCTTGAATCAACCCTACGCCATAGTCTTGTCGAAGCCGCACAAGCCTCGGGCATGTGCACCACGTGTTTCCACGCCCAGAAGTCGGTCACCATCAGCATCACGCTCCTACGTCGTCTTCGCCGATCCCACCACCGTCTTCTGTACCAACCGACTTGCATCGATCCGTCAGACTGTCCAGTCCGACCCAGGCTCCCAGATCATCTTCCATGAATTTTCATCCATCACATGATAATTCCATCTTAGCTGACATGACTTCCTGCAACACCTTCAAGCATCCCAGTTGTGCCAACAATCTTTCATCCTTGTTTGCCATAACCCAAAGCTTCTAGTTCCGTTGAACTTCTCCACCTCAAACCTGGCATCCGATGACATCATGGTCCTTTGTATGACTGAACCTGCGAAAAATTATCCCAGCTTTAAACGTGATGCCCAAGTACACAAACATAACCAAACGTGGTATGCTTCCATGTACTAGTTGCAATTCAACTTGGCCTGCACGTGATGTGCTCTTGGCTCAATCCCGATGCTGCTGTTGCTTTGCCATGCCTATGCTTTCCAACGACTGCTTATCCTTGATGGACTTTCTCACCACAACTCTGATCCACTGCCTCCAGGGACTCGGTCCCGATCTTTTTTTTCAAAACAAATCATCCACGATGTTGTTGCATCTGTACGCACACTCCACGAGTCCATGCATACTCCAGCCTGCTCTTGGGCATCACCTGCGCCGCGCTTCTGGCCAGCTTCGGCCTTGGCCCCCTGCTGCAGCCACATGGGCCGCACCGCCATGGCCTCGCCTAGGCTTCCACTGCTGCACGCAGCAGCCACGAGACGCCATCGATCCCACCAGCACCTATGCCCACCGCCTGATGCTCACCCGATTGATACATCCGATCGATCGCCGCACATCCCACACGCACGCGCCATAGGAGCCTTCTGTCGATCCGACGCCCTTTGCAACTCGCCGCCGCCGACGCATCCAGATGATTCTGATTGCTTATCAACCGATGCTTCCGTCCGCTGATCCGTTCGCCACCGTGACGAAAAAAACAACAAACCAGCTTCATCTCCTCTAGATCAACACAACTGTGACATTCAAATAACTTAGCTCATGATACCACTTGTTAGAATAAATTCGAGGCATACCATTGATCATCCGAGGACCAAGCAATCACATGAGCACGACACCGAGTTTTGTTAACGAGGTTCACCGATATGGCTACATCTCCGGGGCCTGACTACGGACGCTCCTCCCCGTGACACCGTCACAATACCGCACACCGGCCACTCGGGCACCGGCACACGTCACCGGCTCCCCCTTGCGCGCCTGTGCTATTATGTTGGCATAGCTAGGTTACATCGTGTGTCTACCCCCGCTATATATGAGAGGTCTAGGATACAAGTGTCCTACTAGGACATGACTCCATATCCTATATAAACACAATACAACTACAAGTCCAACTGTAACCTACCTTGTACACTATATTCGACACAACTCCAACATGCCCGCATCGCTAGCCTTGAGCGTATTGCCCGCCGCGCCGCCGTGTGACGCCTGCAGCCGCCGCACGTTCTCACACGTGTCGTCCGAGCCGCTCGTCCCATCCCGTGTCCTCGCTATGTCATCCGTCACCTCCTCCGCGTCCACCAACTCCAACCCGTTCGCCGATGCCAACCCTCCCGATGTCAATGACATCCGCAACCTCAACATCTTCAAGCGGGTGCCGGTTCGTCTCTCGCAGGCGGACTCCTCCTACTACATGTGAAAGACATATTTTTCCCTCGTGTTTCGGGAGTATCACCTCCTCGAACACGTGGACGGCACCGTCGACTCCAGCCTCGTCCCCGAGTTCCATGACTGGTCCACCATCGACACCACGATCATCCGCTGGTTCTTCCTCACCATCTCGCCGGACCTCTTCCAGACGGTCATGGCAGACGGTGACGATGCCTGCGCTTTGTGGACCAAGCTGAACGGGCTCTTCACCGACAACCAGCTCCAGCGTCGCATTTTTTTGCCGCAAGAGTTTTTTGGGTGTCACCAGGACAACACCTCCGTCGAGGACTATTGTCGCCGCCTGAAGACTCTCGCTGACGAGCTCCGCGATATTGGCGCGAAGATCGATGATGACCTCCTCCTCAACATGCTCACTATCGGGCTCAACGAGGACTTCGGCAACGCCGCGGCAAACCTCAGCCTCATCCCCAACCCGTCCTTCGCCAAGTTCGTTGCGTACCTCCGCTTGGAGGAGCAGCGGATGAAGCAGGTGAAGGCGCGGGCCATCCACACCACCCTCACCGCCGGCACCACCCACGGAGGGCCTTCGGTGCATCCAGCTGCACCTGCCGCGCCCCCGCCGCCGCGCCACCCGGTGTCCTTCCCGGCGCCGCCGCTGTACACGGCGCCCCAGCAGCCGGGACTGCTTCCGCTGCCCTATGGTCCGCCCGCACCTCCCACCGAATGGTGCCGCGGGGGCCACCGTGGTGGGGGCCGCCGCGGCGGTCAGCAGCAACAGCTGCAGGGCGCCGGCCAGCACTGTCAGCAGCAGCAGCCGCAACAGTTCTAGGTGCCCCCTCCGTGGGCCTCCCGCTACAACCCATGGACTGGTGTTGTTCATGCCTACACCATGCCAGTTCCACAGGCTCCTGCACGACCCTTCCCGTGCCGCGCCCATCGGTGCATCAGGCATACTACGTGGCTCCACAGCCGTACGGAGGATACCCACTGCCACAGCTGAGCAGCACCTACGGTCTCCTTGTGGCCCCATCGTCGCCCTCGCCGGCCCTACCGCCGACACCTTGGGATCGAGCGCTCCTCGTCACGCTGCACAGCGTGCCTACGCCGAACAACTACACTATCGGCGGTGATTGATACATGGACACCGGGGCTACGACTCACATGTTTACTCATCCTGGTAATCTTGCCTCCTTCACTCCCGTCACCACCGACCGCCGCATCATTGTCGGCGACGGTTCCACACTCCCTATTACACATGTCGGGTACACTTCTTTTCCTTCTAATTCCATGCCTATTACTTTGTCTAATATACTTGTGTTACCTCATCTTATTAAAAACCTTATTTCCGTTCGTTGTTTAACTCGTGAAAATTCTGCTGCCGTTGAATTTGACGAGCTTGGTTTTTGTGTCAAGGATGCTCGAACCAGGATAGTACTTCACCGATGTGACAGCCTCGACGAGCTCTATCTGGTGCATCCGTCATCCACCTCCACCGCTGCGGTTGCTCTCTCCGCCGGCGTCGATCTCTGGCATGCTCGTCTGGGTCATCCCAACCCCTTCACACTTCGTCTTATTCTTAAGAGTTTCAGTTTTAGTTGTAATAAGATAGAGGATCACACCTGTCATGCCTGTTATGTCAGCAAACACGTTCGCCTCCCGTTTAATAACTCTACCACCATAGCTTCTTTTCCTTTTCAATTGATTCATAGCGATGTGTGGACCACTCCAGTTCCTAGTAACTCGGGCTATTTATATTATCTGGTTATCCTTGATGATGATTCTCATTATGTGTGGACATTTCCTTTACGACGAAAGTTGGATGCACTCTCCATTTTGACGGCTTTTTACTCCTATGTCAGCATGCAGTTTGGGCGTCCCATCCTTGCTCTTCAGACTGAAAATGGAAAAGAGTTTGAAAATCTTGCTTTCTGCACTTTTCTGTCGCACCACGACACAATTTTTCATCTCACATGCCCATATACTTCACAGCAGCGCGGTCGAGCCGAACGCGTCCTTCGCACTCTGAACGATTGCGTTCGCACGCTCTTGTTCCATGCTAATGTGCCGCCTCGTTTCTGGCCGGACGCACTCGCTACTACTTCACTTCTTCTTAACCTTCGCCCTTGCCGCCCACGGTGGAACTATGCACCTCACCATCTTCTCTTCGGTACGGCCCCATCTTATGATGGCTTCCATATTTTCGGGTGCCTTTGCTATCCTAGCACTGCTGACTCCGCTCCTCACAAACTCACACCTCGTTCTATCGCTTGCATCTTCATCGGCTACCCCTCCAACTCCAAGGAATATCGGTGCTACGATCCCGTCTCCCACCGTGTGTTTATTTCCCGGCACGTTTACTTTGATGAGCATGTGTTTATGTTTCAGTAGGTACCCCCGGCTGTTCCTCCCGCCACCGGTGACGCGGGCTCCTCGACGCCTCTCCCAGGGCACTCGCGCGCCTCTCTTGGC
>NC_041381.1:140489802-140492212 GCF_002162155.2 Triticum dicoccoides
ATATGTGATATTCTAAGATGTATAGTGAAAGTTTTCTGAGTTTGATTATTAGTAATAAACTAGGTCATACAAGACCCCTATTACATAGAGAAACACCAAAACACGGATAAAAGAGCTAGAGATGTTGACTTTGAAGAATCTTGATTTCTTCGTGTAGCCTTCAAGTCTATTACGAATCTTCTTTTTTTACGCGGTACAAATGTAAACGCTCACAAATATACACATACACTCATTCTATGAAAACACACACGCACATTCTATCCTATGAGCTCCTCCGAAAGATTGAGCCGGCACATTATTTTAAGATTGATGAAGTACTAAGAATCCCTAATATTTATTTCAAGGTCTTCTATTCTAATCTTTGCTTTTTTTTTCTTTCTTCATGAGCACACAAAATTTGTGTATCTCTTCATTGATAGAAGAAGTACAAGATAGTACCTGTCGAAGAGGAATAGACATGAGATGCCTTTTGTTCTTACAATGTTGAATCAATAATATCACGTCGTTGTTCTAGAAAGATGCATATCACTGGACACTTTGGTGTAAACAAGACTTTCCAGTGATTCTCCCTACATATTCTTATTATGATACTTTGTACTTTGTGTGTACGGATCGATAAAATCATATCATTGTTCTCAAAAGATTTGTATCCTAACCGCTCTTGTGTAAACAAAGGCCTGCCAGTGACCTTCGCCGAACGTAGACGCCTCTGGAGTTCGGATGCACCCGCTCGACCTCGACACCCTAAACCTTGTCTCGTCGAGACTTCTATCGCCTGTGTGATCAGCGTCTTCATTGTTCTATCTCTTATTTGTTTCCTTATCTCATACGGCTTACTATCATTCTACCGCCTTCCTAGTTAGCCCTGCATCGATACTGGCTCGTTTTATCCCTCCAGTCGGTGAAAGACGCTAGGTAGCGGATGTGAACTCCTAGCATGGATCTACGTCCGTTGCTTGGAGATGGACTCGCGTACGTGGAGGTCGTCGGTTGGCGTCGTGGTGGCGTCAATGATGGAGGACCTACCAAGGCTCGCGTAGGTGGAGGTCGTCATGGTGGCGTCGATAGCAAAGGACCTGCCAAGGTTGTCACCTCAATCTGCTCTGAAGATGGACCAGTCGAAGATGGCGGTGACGACACATGTGAGTGCGTCAGACCGGTTTGAGCCCCGGACCCGGCAGATGGCTCGGTCGGGGCCTCCGACTTTAGATGTTAGGCTTAGGTGAGAGGTATGGGTATGTGGCACAACTTGCACCCCTTCATCATTTGGATAGGAGTAGCGGCAGATGCTGCTGAGATAGCGGATTCAGACATATTGTTGTTATACTTTGTAAGGTCCTTGAAAATAATCAATAAAATGATCGTATGCATCTTCCAGATACAGAGGCCGGGGTCATCCTCTTTTTTGAAAAAAAAAACAAGGGACGAGCTGTCCCTTTTGGTTGATGCAAGCATTTTTCGTGCATCTTCTTCCTGGTTTGTTTGTTCCTTTCTCCACCGATGTCTCGCTCTTTGTTTGTTCCTTTCTCCACCGATGGATATCATATCACTATCCTGATTTTCGTCACTCCCACTCCCACATGTGGCTACAGTTGCTTCACGGGTGGGTACATGGTATAGATCAACCACTGAAGCAGCACCTCTAGCAGCACTGCTATACACACGACGCTAATAGACGATTTGTGGACGACGCTGGAGATCACACCATACGTCGCACGGCAGCAGCACCGGTGCACCGTTGGATATGTCGTTCGGCTGTATGTCGTCTGTGCAGTATCGGCTGCACAGCAGTTTCGCACCTCTAGGCAGGTCGAGGGGCTGGCTGCCGTCGTGGGAAGCTTTATGGTGCACGCAAAAATTAGCTCTTGGCGCATGCTGCGAGACATGACCCGCGGCACCGCATCCCCGTCGACGACATTTTCAAATTTTGCTTTCAGAAACAAAAGGCCTCAATTCTCAATCACTGTACGCAGTTAATCAATGGTATGCGTTGTCGTCAGAATGGCGATGGCCGCTTGTTGCGTTGCACCGCAGCTAGTCCACTGTCCACACACTCGCTGACCATGCATACGGCTGGCGCACATTTCACCGGACGTCCATGTGGCCAGACGGCGAGCTGCTGCACGGTCTGCACGTGGGTGATCCGGTGCACCTACCGGAGAACGAATGGATATCTTGAACTAGGCTAGGCTGGGCACATCTATTCTACACTGATTCGATCGGATTGATCATGTGCTCTTTCGATATCTTCGGGTCGGAGCCCCCGCGCTAGGTTTCCCACCCCGCGCCGCCACCTGCGAGGCGGCCGGCGAGGGCCCCCAGATCCGCTCGCCGCGCACCTTCCCTCCTCCTCCCTCCTCCCTCGCCGCCGCCAGGGGGCGCGGCCGGGCGAAGCCCGACCGGCGCCGGC
>NC_041381.1:140492616-140606556 GCF_002162155.2 Triticum dicoccoides
GGGGTCCGGCTTCGGGCCCCCGGCGGCCGCGTTGGTTCCCTCCGTCGCGGGCGTGCGGTGGTGGTGCGGCTCGGCCGGTGGCGGTCCGGCGACCTGGTGGTGGTGGCCGGCGGCGCACGTGGTGGTGGTGCTTCCACTTGGCGGCTCTTCGTGCGGGGAGGCAGGGGAGCGGCTTGGACAGGGGCGGCGGCGTCGACGGCGTGCCGGCTGCAGCGCGAAGGCGGGAACTTTACGGGCCTCGGAGATCCCGGCCGGGCCTGTGCGGCCACGGGCCTGGTATGTTCCTGCTATTGCGTCCGGTCAGCTACCGTGGAGACGGTGGAGGTGGGGCCCTCCTGCGTGCCGACGGTGCTGCTGCCCTAGTCCCGGCTCCTCTCCTTCTTTGTGCGGACCATGCTTCACGGTGCCGTGGGGAGACGGCGTGAGAAGTTTTGTGACCGGGTTGGCGCAGGGTGAGGGTCTGTTTGGTGGCGAGCTCTGGAGTGCCTGAGGTGGTGGTTGGGATCTGGAGAAATCTCTGTTGGCTTGCCCGATACTGACGCGGTGGCGCTTGTGGGTACCGCCTGACCTTCCTGAAGGGCGTCGGGGCTACCCTTCCTCTCTCCTCACAGCGTACCGGGGGAAACCCTTGGCAGCAGCGTTGTCATCGTCGCGGTCCTTTTTGGAGGTGTTGATTGATATCGGCGCTTCGGAAGCTCGGAGCTTGATGGGCGATCTCCGGTGGGCGCAGCGGCCTCGAGACTTCTTCGTTTCTTTGTCGATCCGCCGTTGTTGGCTTTAGTTTCTTTTGTATTTTCTCTTTCTTTCCTTTTGGGCGTGACTGTACTGCTTTCGCCCCAGCATCTATCGTTGGATGTTCGGTTGGTTGCTTTGCGGGGAACCCTTTTTGGGTATATCTTCTGGTCGACGGCCGGCCTCCATCAATCGCATCTCTCGACAGGTTTGGATTCTATCGGATCAACAAAATCGCGCACGCGGCGCGTGCGTGCTAGACAGTAGTGGAATTGCTAGACAACCACTACTAGTCGGGAAAAAAACACAGTACTATAGTAGTGTACTGTCTGTATGTGCTGTGGTTGGGCTGATTTCCATCTATTATTTGTCGACAGGTTTATGATCTATCGGCTTAACAAATCGAGACGGGCGCCAGCCATGTACTATCACTTGACAGCTCGCCAGTAAAAGGACAAATTGAGTGTGTGTGTGTGTGTGTGCGGTGGTTTATGATCGTGCATATGTGTTCAATGCGTGTACAAGACAGCTCGACCATGTTGGCTTTTATCGAACTCATGATCCATGCTAGAACATGGCAAAGTCTGTTTTTTTGTTTTGTTTTTTTTTTTTGCCTAGGCCAAGAGTGCTCCTATTCTGCGTATTACACGACGACAGGGAGCAAATGCACCCTTACCCCCTTCGGTTGGCTTTCGGAATGGTCCCCTTTTTATTTTATTACTCCTACTTTCTTTTCTGGTTTTTCTGCTGTTCACAAAGTTTCAAAATAAGGTTTCAGAAAAAAAACTTCAAAAATAAGTATAAATAAATATAAAATGTGCACAAATGCAAAAAACATGTTCAGCAATTTTTGGAATGTTAAAAAAATATACGTCGTGAATTTTGAAAACTTTCATGAATTAAAAAATCAATCAACATTTTTTAACATCATTAATTGTGAAAAGTATTCATATTTTTTCTTAAATTGTTTATGGCTTCCCAAAAAGTTATGTCACAATTATTTTTACAAATTCACCAATTCTGCAAAAATAATTTTCTAGAAAACGTACATGAATTTTCAAAATGCGGTCATGGATGGCTTTCTTAAAATTTTCAAGAAGTTCAACAAAAACCCAGAAAAAGTAAGAAGACCAAAAAGAATCGAGGAAAAACAAATAATAAAACCATTGACCCCAGCTGAAAACCGAGAAAGAACGAAAGAAAAGGCGAAAGAGAAAAAATGAAAAAAAAAACACAGCGTGCGTGAACGATGATGCACATCTGTACACGGACTCGCCAAGGACAGGGCGAGGGTGTGTGGTGGTCTACGATCATGCATATGCGTGTTCAACCACACACCCTCGGCCATGTCTAGGCTTCAACCGGCGCATGATGTAGGCCCATCATAGCTTATCTCCCCACCTATGCCTGGCTTGACTTAGCAGGCTAACGCCTCTAAAAAATAGTTCCCCTAAAAAAAGCTTCGCAAATGGAAAAAATAGATGTACGTGTGGTACCTTTTTTTTTAATACGGTACAGACGTAGATGCCCATATATATGCACATACATGCACCCTGTAAGTGCATCTAGTGCCACCCCTAATTGGTTTTGGAGTATTGACGATAAAGTTGGTTGAGGGACTAATGCGTTTGTGAGAATTGCAGGATAACGCAGGTAGTGTCCCTCATTGATTCAGTTTACCTACCAGAGATGACCCCTAAAAATGTATGAAGACATTGACGACAATGGTGATATGTGAAGATATTCACATTGAAGACTATGACATGAGAAGACAATGAGTGAAGACTATGGAGCGCGAAGACTGTGTTGTTTCGTTGTTTCCTTTTCTTCTTTGTTGAGTCATAGGAACCACCGTACTGTTAAGTGGGGTCCAAGTGAACAAAGTCAGAATGACTGAAGTGATGCTCAACCCAAATCTTATGTCTTCGAGCGAAGACAATGTGAGCAAATCTTATCCAGAGCTGGATGAGTCAGCTTTGCTTGTAGCCCAAGTAAAGTTACCGTGTGTGTTTAAAATCTGACCGTTGGAACACGTGTCAGTTCCTTAGTGGCCTAGGGTCATTTCGGACATATCAGGTTGGGTTGCCTTGTGGCTATAAATAGCTCACCCCCCTACACCATAAATTGGTGGCTGCTCGGAGTTAGTTTACGGCTTTTGTCGTTTGAGAGCAACCCACCTCGAAGCCTTTGAGAGAGAGAAATCCTTGCGAGGACAAAGCCCAAACACCCAGAGCCAAAGAGTGTTAGGCATCACTGAAGTCTTTCTGTCTGTGTGACCTGAAGACTTATTACATTTGAGGATTGTGTATCCTCCAGCCGGTTAGGCGTCGCGTTCTGAGCATCCAAGAGTCATTGTGGATCGCCGGTGAAAGAAGTCTGTGAAGGTTCGGAAGTCTACCTTGAAGACTTACCAGAGTGATTGGGCGAGGACTGTTTGTCCTTAGCTCAAGGGGAATAAGGTGAAGACGCGGTCTTCTGAGTTGAATCTCAGCCTCCCTAACCAGATGTACAGTTGTCACATCAACTGGAACTGGTCCAACAAATCCTGTGTTTTCAACAAGTGTCTGGTTCTATCCACTAACTTCCCTTAGCTTAAGTTTATCTTCGTGAACTCATTGTTTGTTTGTCATACCTGTTTGACTTCATTGCTTGACTGCTATCGTTGATTGGCTTCATACTATCTTCCATCCTGATCCTTACTACCAAGCTGCTATTAGTCTTTGTACTTTCACATTACTGTATACTTGACTATGGCTTGCTTGTTGTAGTTTATCTTCCGCTGCATATTAATTAGGTCATTTCTATTGTTTATCTTCGAAACTTTCACGTTTTGAAGACTTTGATAAAAATCGCCTATTCACCCCCCTCTAGTCGATAACTAGTACTTTCACACACATATGAAAGCAAGCACGAAACAAGATCTCATCCTATAATGGATTTAGTTTTTTTATGGAAAGGAGAAAATTCAGTGGGAAAGGGTGGTGGGAGGTGAGACTGAAAACACGGACGAAAAAAATTCGAATGAAAATAAACCGTGAAGACGAGGCTACCAACTCTCCATTTAGGTGTGGAGATTACACGACGAACATGGAGCAAGTGCACCCCACCCCGACCCCTCCGGTGTGCTTTTAGGACGGTCCTCTTTTTTATTATTACTCCTACTTTCTTTTCTGGTTTTTCTGCTGTCTACAAAATTTAAAAACTAAGTATAAATAAATATAAAATGTTCACAAATTTAAAAAACATGTTAAGAATTTTTTGGAATGTTAAAAAATATACTTCATGAATTTTGAAAACGTTCATGAATTACAAATATTCATCAGTTTTAAAATATCATGAATTGTGAAAAATATTCATATTTTTTGATATTTCTTATGGCTTCCCAAGAAGTTCAACAAAAACCCCAAAAAAATCAGAAGACCAAAATTTTTTTCGAGGAAAAACAAATAATAAAACCATTGCACCTAGCTGAAAACCGAGAAAGAACAAAAGAAAATGCGAAAGAGAAAAAAAAACAGCGTGTGTGAACGACGATGCACATGTGTTCACGGACTGGCCTAAAAGGACAGGTCCAGGGGGTGTGGTGGTCTACAATCGTGCATATGCGTGTTCAACCACACACCCTCGGCCATGTCTAGGCTTCAGCCGTGAACGGCACACGCCCATCATAGCTTATCTCCCCACCTATGCCTAGCTTGACTTAGCAGGCTAACGCCTCTAAAAAATAGTTCCCCTAGAAAAACTTCGCAAATGAAAAAACAGTTGTATGTGTCGTGTCCTTTTTTACACAGTACAGATATAGACGCCCTTACATATGCATATACACGCACTCCTATGAAAATATGCACCCATACCATACACCGTATATGAGCACCTCTGAGAGATTGAACCGGAACATCATCTTATGTCTGATGTAATCGCCACAGACGCCTTAGTAGTCGACACGAACGTCTCCTTTCACTAAACACACGTCGCCGAAAGGCCTGAAATAAATCTAAAAAAATACGAGCACCGATGTGAAGTTGTGTGATGGCTCGGTTGGTTTCCAACAATTGCATGTCGACAGGTTTACCATCTATCGGATTAACAAATTGCGTGCAGTAGCCATGTACTATGACTTGACTACTCACCAACAAAAGACAACTCGAGCTGTGTGTGGTGGTCTATGATCGCGCAGATGTGTTGGCAAGTCGGCCATTTTTCTTGGCTTCTATTGAACTGTGATCCATGCTGGAACATGACCCTTTTTTTTTAGTGAACGGGGACGCTCGAACATGGCAATTTTTCTAGATTAAGAACAGTTTTCTTTTTGAGTGAACAGGGACGCTCGAACATGGCAAAATCTGTCGTCTCTTCTTTTTCCCTTTGCCAAACATGAGGAAACCGTGACCAGTACACGTGCTCATGAATGCGGGTGGTCCTATTCTACGCTTATAGCGACACTAGCGTGCTGCGTGCTGCTCGCTCCCTCAGACCAAAAGAAAAATGACAAATCAAGAGTGCGCGCTCTGACGATAAAACTAGTAGAAAAACGAACAGCACGTGGCTAGAAAGAAAAACTGGCTATGGTTTATGATGAAAGTTTAAAAATCTTTGTGATTTAAAAATATTCATGGATTCTAATATTTTTTTATGAACAGATGGAAAGTTGTTCACGAATTTGTAATGAAATATTCAATGATTGTTTTTTATGGATACAAATTTTAAAATGTACTTAAATTTTAAAACACCTTTTTGATTTTAAAAATAATGCTTACAAGTTTTTGAAAAAACATGAAACATTTCCCGCAAAAAAACAAAAACACGAAAATAAAAAATAGGATAATAAAAAGGCTGGATAAAAAAAGGTAGAGAAAGCAACATAAACGAAGTGAAACATGAAAATCAAGCAAACAATATAGGGGAGCAACTAATTAACGGGTATCCCTTGGAGGGTTCCCGCAGAGTTCACTTTCTTTTCCAAGAGCGCGCCAAGTGGTGCTCCCATCAACCGCCATGTGTCATGCACCGGACGCACCCATAGAATTTTATTTTATTTTATTTTTTCCACGTGTTTTTGGATTTGTTAGGGTTTTTGGGTATTTCGCGAGCAACTGTTTTTCCGAATTTTTTTTAGAAAGAGTGCTTTTCCACAAGATGCTATGTGATTCCGCGAGGAGCATTGTTGTGCTTCCTGGAAAAGGAAAAACACAGTTGTGCTTCAGCAAAAGGAAAGGAAAAATAAAGACGTGCTTTCGCGAGAAGCATGCTTCCCTAAGGAAGAAGAATTATAACCTATGCTTCCAGAAAAATATAATCAATGAAACCTATTAACATGAGATCTAGTTTCAAAGACGTCGACTCGTGGAATCAAATGGTGAAAACAATTCATGATCTGGACGTACGGTTCAAGAGATAAAACCTTTTGAAAAAATGAATATAAGAAGAAGAAAAAAGGTAAAACTCCTAGGTCAGTGATTTCAACAAATTAGACCGCAAAAAAAACTAAACACGGCCAAGCCATAGCGCAAAAGCTATAAGCCGGCTATTGCGGCCGCAGCCCGAATGCATCTACGGGACGTCGTATTCGACGCATAAATAGGAGGGTGGCCGCATAGGGAGATGTCCTGGTGGGCCGATCCATTGCACGACTGAGGGGTAGAGAGACGACGTACGTTCACCCAAACAAACTGGGACCAAGCGTTATAGCGAAGTGAAAGGAGGTTCTGTAGCGGGCGGGAGCTCCTATGCGCCGCATTTTGCAGCGAATAGCGAATGTGACACACATGAGGCATGCAACTAGGCCGCCTAATGAAAGTCACCACGAGTTGTGTTTATACCGTAAAAAACGCAAAGTCAAAACTGGCACCGTGAGGAGTCGAGCCCGTGATGTCGCTCTCATCCATGACCCCTGCTAGCCATTATAGCAAATGCCCACTTGTCAACAAATTGGCATCGCGAATGTGTGCACGAATAGAAGCACGCCCGACAACGCACGAGCTGGATCAAGCTCGTGTCATGGCGGAGCCATGTGCGGTATGCACATTTAGCAACACGAAAAATGTTGAAGAAAAAAGGGGCATCGCGAATGTATTTAAGGACTTAATGTTGCGGGATATTTGCCGTAGCATGTAATTTTTTCTACGTGATTTGTGAAGGTGATTTTTTTATTTTCGTACAATACTTAAAAATATTGAACAAAATTTTGTAATCCAACATTATCAAAAGAATGTACAAATTTTGAAGTTTCAAACATATTTATTTGTTTTGTGGACAAAATTTGAACATTTTCTGAGATAAGTGAACACATTTTTAAAAACTCAAACATTTTTTCAAAATGTGAACTACTATTGGGAATGTCAAAGATTTTCGTGAAAAATTAGGAACAAAATAAACAATAAGAACGTTTATCGAAAACACAAAAATCCAAATGAAAATGAAAATATTTTTCAATGGAGAACATTTTTCTTAAAAAAATCGAAGAGTCTTCCAATTTGTGAAAATAATAAATTGTGTGAACATTTTATGAAATATGAAATTATGATTTTTTTTCAATTTCGGAAAATAAGCAAACAATTTTGAAATTATATTTTTTCAGAATATCCGAAATTGTTTTTAAAACTGGAATTCTTGTGGAAAAACTTAACAAATTTTGAAGAATATGAACACGTTTTAATATTCATGATCTGTTTTTGAATTTGTGAACCAAATTTAATTTTTTCTTGTATTTTCAAACAATTTTTTAAAAGAAGCGAACATAATTTAAAATTGTAATGTTTTTTTGTAATATTATAACATAGTTTGAAAACAGGAGCATTTTTAAAAATAATTAACAAATTTTCAAATAAGCAAACACTTTTAAAGCTTCTGAACATCCGTTGTAAAAGTAATATACTGTTGACAAATAAAATGAAAAATAATAGAAAATAAAACAGGAAAGAAAGAGAAAAATAAAATGGAAAGAAAAAGAAAAAATGTAAGAGAAAAAAGAGAGGAAAATAACCGGTTTAGGAACCTTCTAGAAGGTTCCAAAAAACCAGAAAAAAAATGTATCGAAAGCTCTAGAATGTTCCCAAAACCAGAGAAAACTGTCTAGCTCATCTTTGGGAAGCTCCGCCAATTTGATGCAAAATGCCTCAAATAGGAATTCCGTAGCAGACCATGCATTGTACATATATGGGTGACTTGGGTAGCAACAGGGATTCTTTTAAAAATGTGATCAATTTTTTCAAAGCGTAAATGCTTTTAAAATTTCTTGAGTGTGTTTGGAACGGAACAATTTTTCACATTTGTGAATTTTTTCATTAATTTTGAACTTTTTTGCAGCAGAATACAAAATTCATTTGTGATAGTTTTCGAAAATACCCTCATTTTGTCCCATTTGCGGGTTTTCCAAAATAATTGAAATATTTTCGAAACATAAACAATTTTTGAAAATTTTCGTTCATTTTTGAAAACATGAAGATCTTTCAAGTTTGCTACCGTTTTGAGAAAATGCGAATAACAGAAAAACAAATAACAGAAAAAAGCCCGATGCAGGAACCTTCTGGAAGATTCGCAAAAATAGGCGTAAACTGAGCTGTAATGGCCGGTCTATGAAAACCGAGTGTTGGTTTCGTGCCATTTTGGGAAACTTCTAACATTGTTGGGCGTGGAGTGGTTTTATGAAACTTCGGTTTGGTTCGGGGAAGGTTCCATCTCGTTCACCTTTTTTTTTTACATTTTTTGTCTAATCTCTATAGGTTTTATTGATTTTCTGTCGGTTATTCATTATACATATTATTGTTTTTTGAGTTTTCCATTTTCTTCAAATTTATTTATTCCTTTTTATATTCACTTTTTAATTCAATTGAGGCTTTGTAAATGGAGGGAATTTTTTAAGATTGCCCAAGCAAATGTTGATATTTCATGAACATTTTTTAAACAGGTGAATATTTTATTTTATATCTGAACATTATTTGAAACATTGCGCGTATAAAAGTTTATATTTTGAAAACATTATTTTGTGTGAACTTTTTAAATGGTACAAACAAATTTTTTGTATGGCATGAACATTTTTCAAAATTATATGAACAATTTTTTCTTGTTCCATTAGCAACTTTTACCAAATGTTACAAACCAATTTATAAACATGTGAATTTTTCTTGTTTAAATGCTACAGACATTTTCAAATGACCTGAACATTACTTTATGAAATGTATGGACAATTTTTTATTGATACCTTACCAAGCTGACAATTTTTTTATCATGAACATTACTTTATAAAATGTATGGACTTTTTTTAAGTGCGCAAACACTTTGTTTTAATCTGTGTGAAAAAAATGTAAATAAACATCGGAAAGTTCTTTTTTTTCTCGAAATGTATTCAGTTAAGTAACATACTAAAAAATAGGGGAAAATGAAAAAAAAATTCTCACTTGTGCTAGGCTCGCTGCAAAGGCGAGTCACTACGCTCGGTCTGGGGCATCTACAGAGGATTCTAGCAGCCATTAGCAAGCGGTCGCCTGCATGCGCAGGCTTGTGGGCCTCACCCAATTGTCGCAAGAATGTCACAGGTTTCCCTTGATTATTCCATGTCTTATTATTTCCCCTTTTCCTTTGGCCAATGATGGGCGCCGGCGCACCGGCGGTCGACCATGCACCGTCCGATTAAACTAATTTCACCGGTCTGATACTTGATAGGTTCGTCTTTTTTCTCTCACATCTTAGATCCCCACGCACAACAGGTCGTCTTTTTCCCCACATCTCAAATCCGGCCACCAGCCACGCATGGGAGTCGTGGCTGCACCCACCTTACGCCCAGGCCGCCGGTCGCCGGCCTCACCGTTGTCGCCTCGTCTTTTTCTCACTGGATCCACGATGCAGCAACTTTCACCGCGGTTGCAGCTCCTTCACTGGCGGTGGCAGCTTCGGTAGGGCGCCCGCAGCTCTAGTAGCGCCACCCCGGCGACAAGCTTGCAAAAAAGCACTCTCCTTCGGGTTTTCTTGTGGCAACAAAAATGTCTATCGGTTGTAGTAAAAAATTGTGCTGGTTCCAGCAAATATAGCTCGTCGGTGCCGCCACCCCATCGCCATTGAAGCAAAAATCGATCACCGGTTATACCTTTTGCTACAACACTTGTAGCTTTTGTGAATGCAGGTTGCAACAAAAACAACTTCAGGTTCAGCTCGGGGCTTAATTAGTAGTAGCAAAAAATCTACAATGCCTGTAGCAAAATACATAGTCAAGGGGTCTCAGGCAACCTTATCAAAAAGGATGTAAGAAACGAAAGTGACGGCAGTAGCAAAACCCAAAACCGTTGTAGCAAATGTGGTACAAAAATGATTCCAGCAAAATACGAAGACGGTGGTAACAAATTAGTACACCGGTTCTCGCAAAAACAAACATGGGAGCAGAAATCTGGTTGTGAGGTGTGTCCTTTCTCAAACATGGGCATGTTGAGGTGACATATTTGCATCTTCAGATAGATATGTTAGTGGGATCACCTATGTAGTTATACAGGATATGTTCATGGCTCAACCAAGAAAAGTTAACAAAAAATAAACCTATAATTTCTGCCATAGTTTCTATGGTGGACACAACCGAAACCTTTTTATTTACAAGTAAAATATAATTCTATTTTTATCATAATTTAGGTGAATACCTTTGTCTGAACAAAAGATCTGGGGTTCAAACTCCAAATTTTCTATTTGACTTCTTTCTTTTTTTTATTTTACCTTTTCGTTTCATTTTGGGTTTTCCTTTCCTGTTTTCTTTTATGATTTATATTTTTTGTTTTCTTTTATTCTATTTTATTGTTGCTGTTGGAATATTAGGCAAGTTCATGATTAATTCCAGTAAATAATTCATGACTAGAAGAGATACTAGCATGCAAAAATCTAGCAAACTAGAAAAACAGCAAGACATGCATAACAGCAGCAAGCACGTAACAATAGCTATAGAAACAGACATGAACAAAGGATGTTGGACGTACTGATCGTTAGCTATTATGGGTGCGACAGTGTTGATGACGATGTTGGCGACGATCTGCTGCTGACGGCGATGAATACGACGATGAGTAGCACCGCCCGACTTGGACGGAAGACGACCCGTGATGACGAATTTGAGCAGTCGCGCACAGCGCTTCCCAAAAACCTAATTCGTCCTCTCCCGGTGCAGGATCGCAAAGACGAACGGTTCCGGACACCTGCTCTCCCACGCGCCGATGCACGCCGGCGTTTGGGATGGAGTAGACTACGATGGCGGCGCAAGTTGTGAGATGAGGCAAAACCCTAGGTGCTTTTCGGTGTGTCTCTGGCCGCAGCCGGTAGCTGTATATATATTAGGACCAGAGGCGGTATTGTGTCGCGACCACAATCCCAAACCGACTTGGTTTCTAATTCGTATACTTACCGGACAAGAAATCAAAAACTTGTCTGCCAAGACATAAAAAATAAAACGGCAAAAGGAAGCTGCGCTCCTGCAAGGAGACGGACCGGATTTCGGCGGACCATTCACACGCATGTCGCATGTACGCCCCGCCCCGCCCCGCCCCGCCCAGGCCAGGCCAGGCCAGGCCAGGCCAGGCCAGGCGAGCGAGCGCGCGCGTGTGGTTTTCCCTTTCTCTTCTCACACACCACTTAGAGTGGTGGAGAGAACCCACTATATAAAGAGGTCCAACTCTTCTTCAACTTCCAAGGTGGGACTAAACTTAGCACCACCACTTGCCATTTTACACATGGGCTTTGAGATTTCAGAAATTGCTATGGGCCTAGCCCATTAATTCTAACAATCCCCCACCAGATCTCAAATACCCATTTAGAGATTTGCCTTCTCTCACCACTTGTTTAATATACCAGTGTTTCAGCAGAGACTGTTAAGTTAAACTTCTGCCTTGAACTTTAAGCTACATCCATTCACAACTTGACAATGGACTATGCCTTGAATTGCTAGTTTTGTGTGAACAGGTTTCACTCAAAGTCTTAACCAGTACCTGACCGCCAGTAGGCTACCCCGCGGTTTGGAGCTTATACGTCATACTCCCTGGTCTCTTCGTGAGTTTACTAGAGATCACCCAAATCTCATAGACTGCGACGTTTACAGTCAGAACTCATATATGTGTGTTCTTTCAAGACTGCTCTATAGGACAACATCTTTGCTAATTATAGCCAATAGAACCACATTAAGGCATGTTGCCGACCTGCCTTACAGATCTGAGCCTTACAGCTCTGAGAGTTTTGCATCTTCACTTGGAGACGATCTTAAGTTATTACTCTCCTCAGTTAACCAATAGCTTGTTCTTCCCAGATCCTAATTCACGGGATCTCCGATCACAAAGGTTGGGTTACTACTATGGTGTAACATCTATGGGTCTCATACCCATCTCCCTCGATGCAATATCTATCACATTTCGTGATAGTCCCTTTGTAAAGGATCTGCCAGGTTTTTGTCTGTTTGTATATACGTAACAGTTATTACTCCGGAGTTTCTCAACTTCCTGACAGACTTCAAACGTCTTTTCACGTGTCTTGATGACTTTGCATTATCTTTAGAATTGTTCACTTTAGCGATAAACGTTTGGTTATCACAATTCATAAGAATAGCCGGAACAGGTTTTTTAACAACCGGCAAGTCCATCAAGAGCTCACGCAGCCATTCTGCCTCAACAGTAGCTGTGTCCAAAGCAGTTAATTCTGCTTCCATAGTTGACCTCGTCAATATGGTTTGCTTGCAAGACCTCCATGACACTGCGCCACCACCATGAGTAAATACATACCCACTTGTTGCGTAAAGTATATCAACATCGGAGATCCAATTTGAATCACTATATCCTTCTAGCATAGCAGGATGCCCTGAATAAGTAATTCCGTAACTCATAGTACCTCTCAGATAGCGCAAGACCCTTTCTAGTGCATGCCAATGATCATCACCCGGGTTGGACATGAACCTACTCAGTTTGCTCACAGCAAAAGAGATATCTGGTCTTGTAGCGCTAGCTAAATACATGAGTGAACCGACAATTTGAGAGTATCTTAATTGATCTCTCGTTTCTTTCTTGTTCTTTCTGAGTGTCACGCTGGGATCATAAGGTGTTGGAGAAGGTTTGCTATCCATAAAACCGAATCGGTTC
This sequence comes from Triticum dicoccoides, assembly GCF_002162155.2. NCBI lineage: Eukaryota > Viridiplantae > Streptophyta > Magnoliopsida > Poales > Poaceae > Triticum > Triticum dicoccoides. The sequence continues at coordinate 140,505,438 of NC_041381.1, forward strand.
AAGACCTTCTCAACATAGTGAGATTGCGTTAATGTAATCCCACTCTCATCCTTAATAAGTTTGATGTTTAGAATTACATCGGCTTCTCCCAGATCTTTCATGTCAAAACTTTTTGATAGAAAAGACTTGACCTCATTAATTGCATTAATGTTTGTACCAAAGATCAGTATGTCGTCCACATACAAACATAATATGACACTATTGCCCCCACCATGGCGATAGTAAACACACCTATCAGCCTCGTTAATGGCAAATCCTGCAGAAGTCAAAGTTCTTTCAAACTTCTCATGCCATTGCTTAGGTGCTTGTTTCATACCATACAAAGATTTTAACAACTTGCACACCTTTCTGTCTTCACCCTTTACCACAAACCCGTCAGGCTGATCCATATAGATCTCCTCTTCCAACTCTCCATTGAGAAAAGTTGTCTTTACATCCATTTGATGAATGATAAGACCATAAGAGGCAGCCAAGGAAAGTAACACTCGAATGGTGGTCATTCTAGCAACGGGTGAATAGGTGTCAAAGTAATCTTCGCCTTCTTTCTGAGTGTAGCCCTTGGCCACTAGCCGCGCCTTGTACTTATCAATAGTACCATCAGGCTTTAGCTTCTTTTTGAACACCCACTTACAGCCCACAGGTTTACAACCATATGGTCTATCAGTAAGTTCCCAAGTTCCATTAGAAAGAATTGAGTCCATCTCATTATGAACAGCTTCTTTCCAATCATCTACATCTGGAGATGCATATGCTTCTGCAATCGTCTTGGGTGTGTCGTCCACAAGGTATACAATGAAATCATCACCAAAGGATTTTGCAATCCTTTGTCTCTTGTTCCTTCTAGGAACTTCATTGTTATCCTTCTCAAGGACTTCCTCATGTGATTGTTCGAAATATTCATCAGTTGTACTAGATTCAGGAATTATTTCAGAAGAAAATCTAGCAATGCTATGCATATCTTTCATAGGAAATATGTTCTCAAAAAATGTTGCATCACGAGATTGCATATCAGGTACTTCAGATTTTACCACTAAAAACCTATAAGCAATGCTCCGTTGAGCATACCCTAGAAAGACACAATCCACTATCTTTGGTCCAAGTTTGGGTTTCTTAGGAATAGGAATATTGACCTTTGCCAAACATCCCCAAGTGCGCAAATAAGAAAGTGATGGTTTTCTCCCAACCCACTCCTCATAAGGGGTTTTCTCTTTATTATTGTTGGGAACTCTATTCAGGACATGACATGAAGTCAATAGAGCCTCCCCCCACCATGCCTTAGATAAACCAGCAGTGTCTAACATGGCATTCACCAAGTCAGTCAATGTGCGGTTTTTCCTCTCGGCCACTCCATTTGATTGAGGTGAATAGGGAGGCGTCCTCTCATGAATAATACCATGTTCCTCACAAAATTCATCAAAAACTTTTGGAAAATACTCTCCACCACGATCGGACCTAAGACGCTTGATCTTTCTCTCTAGTTGATTTTCAACTTCAGCTTTATAGATTTTAAAGTAGTCTAATGCTTCATCTTTAGTTTGCAACAAATAAACATAGCAAAATCTAGTCGCATCATCAATCAAAGTCATGAAATATCTCTTTCTACCTTTTGTCAACACACCATTCATCTCACAAAGATCAGAATGTATGAGTTCTAGAGGTGCCAAGTTTCTCTCCTCGGCAGCCTTATGAGGCTTTCGAGGTTGCTTAGATTGCACACAACTATGGCACTTAGAACCTTTGGCAACTGTGAAGTTCGGAATTAAACTCATGCTGGATAGCCGAGACATTAAACCAAAATTAATATGACATAAACGAGAGTGCCAAATACTTGTATTATCATTAACACTAGCACAAATTTGGTTTATTGACTTATTGCAAAAATCTGAAAGAGAAAAGCAGAACAAGCCTCCGCACTCATAGCCTTTTCCTATAAATTGTCCAAATCTTGACACGATTACTTTATTGGACTCTAAAACTACCTTAAATCCATCTCGACATAGAAGGGAGCCGCTAAATAGATTCTTGTTCATAGTAGGGACATGCTGCACGTTCCTTAGTTGCACGATCTTTCCCGAAGTAAACTTCAGATCCCCCGTGCCAATGCCACGAACAGAAGCATGTGACCCATTCCCCATTAGGACGGAAGAATCCCTTGCGACCTGATAAGAAGTAAACAGGGAGATGTCAGCACACACATGAACGTTAGCACCCGAATCAATCCACCACGAAGATGATTGAAATACTGAAAGCACAATAGGTAAATTACCATACCCATCAGTATTGCTAGCGGTCACCATGTTGACAGTCTTGGAGCTTGTTTTCCCTCTGCGGTCTGCACGTTCAGGGCATTCCTTGGAAAAGTGTCCAGGCTTCCCACAGGCGTAGCACTCTAGCTCAGCCTTGTTGAACTTCTTCTTCTTGAAGGTAGTAGTCTTGGTAGGCTTGTTGACAACAGGTTTGTTCTTCCCTTTGTTCTTGTTCTGTGGGTACCTCTGCACCATGTAAGCAGTAGGCTGAACCTCACCTCCTTTTTCAGTGGTATCTTTAGCCCGAGCTTTTTCTTCAACATCAAGAGATGCAATCAGATTTTCAACTGATATCTCCTGTCTCTTATGCTTCAGAGTTGTGGCGAAATTCCTCCATGAAGGAGGCAACTTTGCAATCATGCACCCAGCCACGAATTTGTCGGGTAGAACACATTTAAGGAGTTCAAGTTCCTTCACAATGCACTGTATCTCATGAGCTTGTTCAACCAAAGAACGGTTATTCACCACCTTGTAGTCATGAAAACTCTCCATGATGTACAGTTCACTGCCTGCATCTGTTGCACCGAATTTTGCATTCAGTGCATCCCACAGAATTTTTTCCGTCGTTTATGTGCATGTACACATCACACAGACGGTCAGCAAGAACACTCAGAATGCATCCCACAAACATAGTATTGGCTTCCTGGAATTTTCTCCGATCTTCGTCGATCATTCCCTCTGGAGCACCAACACTAGCGTGGAAAACTTTCAGAGCAGTAAGCCAGAGCGTGGTCTTCACCTGCCACCTCTTAAAGTGCACACCGGTAAACTTATCCGGCCTTAGTGCATCAGCGAATCCAGCCATAGTTAACTCAGGAAATTGCCTAGAATTAGGTTTTTGGATTGTTGGAATATTAGGCAAGTTCATGATTAATTCCAGTAAATAATTCATGACTAGAAGAGATACTAGCATGCAAAAATCTAGCAAACTAGAACAACAGCAAGACATGCATAACAGCAGCAAGCACGTAACAATAGCTGTAGAAACAGACATGAACAAAGGATGTTGGACGTACTGATCGTTAGCTATTATGGGTGCGACAGTGTTGATGACGATGTTGGCGACGATCTGCTGCTGACGGCGATGAATACGACGATGAGTAGCACCGCCCGACTTGGACGGAAGACGACCCGTGATGACGAATTTGAGCAGTCGCGCACAGCGCTTCCCAAAAACCTAATTCGTCCTCTCCCGGTGCAGGATCGCACAGACGAACGGTTCCGGAGACCTGCTCTCCCACGCGCCGATGCACGCCGGCGTTTGGGATGGAGTAGACTACGATGGCGGCGCAAGTTGTGAGATGAGGCAAAACCCTAGGTGTTTTTCGGTGTGTCTCTGGCCGCAGCCGGTAGCTGTATATATATTAGGACCAGAGGCGGTATTGTGTCGCAACCACAATCCCAAACCGACTTGGTTTCTAATTCGTATACTTACCGGACAAGAAATCAAAAACTTGTCTGCCAAGACATAAAAAATAAAACGGCAAAAGGAAGCTGCGCTCCTGCAAGGAGACGGACCGGATTTCGGTAGACCATTCACGCGCATGTCGCATGTACGCGCCGCCTCGCCTCGCCTCGCCCTGGCCCGGCCCGGCCCGGCCAGGCCAGGCCAGGCCAGGCGAGGCGAGGCGAGGCGAGCGAGCGCGCGCGTGTGGTTTTCCCTTTCTCTTCTCACACACCACTTAGAGTGGTGGAGAGAACCCACTATATAAAGAGGTCCAACTCTTCTTCAACTTCCAAGGTGGGACTAAACTAGCACCACCACTTGCCATTTTACACATGGGCTTTGAGATTTCAGAAATTGCTATGGGCCTAGCCCATTAATTCTAACAATCCCCCACCAGATCTCAAATACCCATTTAGAGATTTGCCTTCTCTCACCACTTATTTAATATACTAGTGTTTCAGCAGAGACTGTTAAGTTGAACTTCTGCCTAGAACTTTAAGCTACATCCATTCACAACTTGACAATGGACTATGCCTTGAATTGCTAGTTTTGTGTGAACAGGTTTCACTCAAAGTCTTAACCAGCACCTGACCGCCAGTAGGCTACCCCGTGGTTTGGAGCTTATACGTCATACTCCCTGGTCTCTTCGTGAGTTTACTAGAGATCACCCAAATCTCATAGACTGCGACGTTTACAGTCAGAACTCATATAGGTGTGTTCTTTCAACACTGCTCTGTAGGACAGCATCTTTGCTAATTATAGCCAATAGAACCACATTAAGGCATGTTGCCGACCTGCCTTACAGATCTGAGCCTTACAGCTCTGAGAGTTTTGCATCTTCACTTGGAGACGATCATAAGTTATTACTCTCCTCAGTTAACCAATAGCTTGTTCTTCCCAGATCCTAATTCACGGGATCTCCGATCACAAAGGTTGGGTTACTACTATGGTGTAACATCTATGGGTCTCATACCCATCTCCCTCGATGCAATATCTATCACATTTCGTGATAGTCCCTTTGTAAAGGGATCTGCCAGGTTTTTGTCTGTTTGTATATACATAACAGTTATTACTCCGGATTTTCTCAACTTCCTCACAGACTTCAAACGTCTTTTCAAGTGTCCTGATGACTTTGCATTATCTTTAGAATTGTTCACTTTAGCGATAACCGTTTGGTTATCACAATTCATAAGAATAGCCGGTACAGGTTTTTCAACAACCGGCAAGTCCATCAAAGCTCACACAGCCATTCTGCCTCAACAGTAGCTGTGTCCAAAGCAGTTAATTCTGCTTCCATAGTTGACCTCATCAATATGGTTTGCTTGCAAGACCTCCATGACACTGCGCCACCACCATGAGTAAATACATACCCACTTGTTGCGTAAAGTACATCAACATCGGAGATCCAATTTGAATCACTATATCCTTCTAGCACAGCAAGATGCCCTGAATAAGTAATTCCGTAACTCATAGTACCTCTCAGATAGCGCAAGACCCTTTCTAGTGCATGCCAATGATCATCACCCGGGTTGGACATGAACCTACTCAGTTTGCTCACAGCAAAAGAGATATCTGGTCTTGTAGCGCTAGCTAAATACATGAGTGAACCGACAATTTGAGAGTATCTTAATTGATCTCTCGTTTCTTTCTTGTTCTTTCTGAGTGTCACGCTGGGATCATAAGGTGTTGGAGAAGGCTTGCTATCCATAAAACCGAATCAGTTCAAGACCTTCTCAACATAGTGAGATTGCGTTAATGTAATCCCACTCTCATCCTTAATAAGTTTGATGTTTAGAATTACATCGGCTTCTCCCAGATCTTTCATGTCAAAACTTTTTGATAGAAAAGACTTGACCTCATTAATTGCATTAATGTTTGTACCAAAGATTAGTATGTCGTCCACATACAAACATTATATGACACTATTGCCCCCACCATGGCGATAGTAAACACACCTATCAGCCTCGTTAATGACAAATCCTGCAGAAGTCAAAGTTCTTTCAAACTTCTCATGCCATTGCTTAGGTGCCTGTTTCATACCATACAAAGATTTTAACAACTTGCACACCTTTCTCTCTTCACCCTTTACCACAAACCCGTCAGGCTGATCCATATAGATCTCCTCTTCCAACTCTCCATTGAGAAAAGCTATCTTTACATCCATTTGATGAATGATAAGACCATAAGAGGCAGCCAAGGAAAGTAACACTCGAATGGTGGTCATTCTAGCAACGGGTGAATAGGTGTCAAAGTAATCTTCGCCTTCTTTCTAAGTGTAGCCCTTGGCCACTAGCCGCGCCTTGTACTTATCAATAGTACCATCAGGCTTTAGCTTCTTTTTGAACACCCACTTACAGCCCACAGGTTTAAAACCATATGGTCTATCAGTAAGTTCCCAAGTTCCATTAGAAAGAATTGAGTCCATCTCATTATGAACAGCTTCTTTCCAATCATCTACATCCGGAGATGCATATGCTTCTGCAATCGTCTTGGGTGTGTCGTCCACAAGGTATACAATGAAATCATCACCAAAGGATTTTGCAATCCTTTGTCTCTTGTTCCTTCTAGGAACTTCATTGTTATCCTTCTCAAGGACTTCCTCATGTAATTGTTCAAAATATTCATCAGTTGTACTAGATTCAGGAATTATTTCAGAAGAAAATCTAGCAATGCTATGCATATCTTTCATAGGAAATATGTTCTCAAAAAATGTTGCATCACGAGATTGCATATCAGGTACTTCAGATTTTACCACTAAAAACCTATAAGCAATGCTCCGTTGAGCATACCCTAGAAAGACACAATCCACTGTCTTTGGTCCAAGTTTGTGTTTCTTAGGAATAGGAATATTAACCTTTGCCAAACATCCCCAAGTGCGCAAATAAGAAAGTGATGGTTTTCTCCCAACCCACTCCTCATAATGGGTTTTCTCTTTATTATTGTTGGGAACTCTATTCAGGACATGACATGAAGTCAATAGAGCCTCCCCCCACCATGCCTTAGATAAACCAGCAGTGTCTAACATGGCATTCACCAAGTCAGTCAATGTGCGGTTTTTCCTCTCAGCCACTCCATTTGATTGAGGTGAATAGGGAGGCGTCCTCTCATGAATAATACCATGTTCCTCACAAAATTCATCAAAAACTTTTGGAAAATACTCTCCACCACGATCGGACCTAAGACGCTTGATCTTTCTCTCTAGTTGATTTTCAACTTTAGCTTTATAGATTTTAAAGTAGTCTAATGCTTCATCTTTAGTTTGCAACAAATAAACATAGCAAAATCTAGTCGCATCATCAATCAAAGTCATGAAATATCTCTTTCCACCTTTTGTCAACACACCATTCATCTCACAAAGATCAGAATGTATGAGTTCTAGAGGTGCCAAGTTTCTCTCCTCGGCAGCCTTATGAGGCTTTCGAGGTTGCTTAGATTGCACACAACTATGGCACTTAGAACCTTTGGCAACTGTGAAGTTTGGAATTAAACTCATGCTGGATAGCCGAGACATTAAACCAAAATTAATATGACATAAACGAGAGTGCCAAATACTTGTATCATCATCAACACTAGCACAAATTTGGTTTATTGACTTATTGCAAAAATCTGAAAGAGAAAAGCGGAACAAGCCTCCGCACTCATAGCCTTTTCCTATAAATTGTCCAAATCTTGACACGATTACTTTATTGGACTCTAAAACTACCTTAAATCCATCTCGACATAGAAGGGAGCCGCTAACTAGATTCTTGTTCATAGTAGGGACATGCTGCACGTTCCTTAGTTGCACGATCTTTCCCGAAGTAAACTTTAGATCCACCGTGCCAATGCCACGAACAGAAGCATGTGACCCATTCCCCATTAGGACGGAAGAATCCCTTGCGACCTGATAAGAAGTAAATAGGAAGATGTCAGCACACACATGAACGTTTGCACCCGAATCAATCCACCACGAAGATGATTGAAATACTGAAAGCACAATAGGTAAATTACCATACCCCTCAGTATTGCTAGCGGTCACCATGTTGACAGTCTTGGAGCTTGTTTTCCCTCTGCGGTCTGCATGTTCAGGGCATTCCTTGGAAAAGTGTCCAGGCTTCCCACAGGCGTAGCACTCTAGCTCAGCCTTGTTGAACTTCTTCTTCTTGAAGGTAGTAGTCTTGGTAGGCTTGTTGACAACAGGTTTGTTCTTCCCTTTGTTCTTGTTCTGTGGGTACCTCTGCACCATGTTAGCAGTAGGCTGAACCTCACCTCCTTTTTCAGTGGTATCTTTAGCCCGAGCTTTTTCTTCAACATCAAGAGATGCAATCAGATTTTCAACTGATATCTCCTGTCTCTTATGCTTCAGAGTTGTGGCGAAATTCCTCCATGAAGGAGGCAACTTTGCAATCATGCACCCAGCCACGAATTTGTCGGGTAGAACACATTTAAGGAGTTCAAGTTCCTTCACAATGCACTGTATCTCATGAGCTTGTTCAACCACAGAACGGTTATTCACCATCTTGTAGTCATGAAAACTCTCCATGATGTACAGTTCACTGCCTGCATCTGTTGCACCGAATTTTGCATTCAGTGCATCCCACAGAATTTTTTCCGTCGTTTATGTGCATGTACACATCACACAGACGGTCAACAAGAACACTCAGAATGCATCCCACAAACATAGTATTGGCTTCCTGGAATTTTCTCCGATCTTCGTCAGTCATTCCCTCTGGAGCACCAACACTAGCGTGGAAAACTTTCAGAGCAGTAAGCCAGAGCGTGGTCTTCACCTGCCACCTCTTAAAGTGCACACCGGTAAACTTATCTGGCCTCAGTGCATCAGCGAATCCAGCCATAGTTAACTCAGGAAATTGCCTGGAATTAGGTTTTTGGATTGTTGGAATATTAGGAAAGTTCATGATTAATTCCAGTAAATAATTCATGACTAGAAGAGATACTAGCATGCAAAAATCTAGCAAACTAGAAGAACAGCAAGACATGCATAACAGCAGCAAGCACGTAACAATAGCTGTAGAAACAGACATGAACAAAGGATGTTGGACGTACTGATCGTTAGCTATTATGGGTGCGACAGTGTTGATGACGATGTTGGTGACGATCTGCTGCTGACGGCGATGAATACGACGATGAGTAGCACCGCCCGACTTGGCCGGAAGACGACCCGTGATGACGAATTTGAGCAGTCGCGCACAGCGCTTCCCAAAAACCTAATTTGTCCTCTCCCGATGCAGGATCGCAAAGACGAACGGTTCCGAAGACCTGCTCTCCCACGCGCCGATGCACGCCGGCGTTTGGGATGGAGTAGACTACGATGGCAGCGCAAGTTGTGAGATGAGGCAAAACCCAAGGTGTTTTTCGGTGTGTCTCTGGCCGCAGCCGGTAGTTGTATATATATTAGGACCAGAGGCGGTATTGTGTCGCGACCACAATCCCAAACCGACTTGGTTTCTAATTCGTATACTTACCGGACAAAAAATCAAAAACTTGTCTGCCAAGACATAAAAAATAAAACGGCAAAAGGAAGCTGCGCTCCTGCAAGGAGACGGACCGGATTTCGGCGGACCATTCACGCGCATGTTGCATGTACGCGCCGCCTCGCCTCGCCTCGCCTCGCCCCGGCCCGGCCCGGCCAGGCCAGGCCAGGCCAGGCCAGGCGAGGCGAGGCGAGCGAGCGCGCGCGTGTGGTTTTCCCTTTCTCTTCTCACACACCACTTAGAGTGGTGGAGAGAACCCACTATATAAAGAGGTCCAACTCTTCTTCAACTTCCAAGGTGGGACTAAACTTAGCACCACCACTTGCCATTTTACACATGGGCTTTGAGATTTCAGAAATTGCTATGGGCCTAGCCCATTAATTCTAACAACCCCCCACCAGATCTCAAATACCCATTTAGAGATTTGCCTTCTCTCACCACTTATTTAATATACTAGTGTTTCAGCAGAGACTGTTAAGTTGAACTTCTGCCTAGAACTTTAAGCTACATCCATTCACAACTTGACAATGGACTATGCCTTGAATTGCTAGTTTTGTGTGAACATGTTTCACTCAAAGTCTTAACCAGCACCTGACCGCCAGTAGGCTACCCCGCGGTTTGGAGCTTATACGTCATACTCCCTGGTCTCTTCGTGAGTTTACTAGAGATCACCCAAATCTCATAGACTGCGACGTTTACAGTCAGAACTCATATAGGTGTGTTCTTTGAAGACTGCTCTGTAGGCCAGCATCTTTTCTAATTATAGCCAATAGAACCACATTAAGGCATGTTGCCGACCTGCCTTACAGATCTGAGCCTTACAGCTCTGAGAGTTTTGCATCTTCACTTGGAGACGATCATAAGTTATTACTCTCCTCAGTTAACCAATAGCTTGTTCTTCCCAGATCCTAATTCACGGGATCTCCGATCACAAAGGTTGGGTTACTACTATGGTGTAACATCTATGGGTCTCATACCCATCTCCCTCGATGCAATATCTATCACATTTCGTGATAGTCCCTTTGTAAAGGGATCTGCCAGGTTTTTGTCTGTTTGTATATACGTAACAGTTATTACTCTGGAGTTTCTCAACTTCCTGACAGACTTCAAACGTCTTTTCACGTGTCTTGATGACTTTGCATTATCTTTAGAATTGTTCACTTTAGCGATAACCGTTTGGTTATCAGAATTCATAAGAATAGCCGGTACATGTTTTTCAACAACCGGCAAGTCCATCAAGAGCTCACGCAGCCATTCTGCCTCAATAGTAGCTGTGTCCAAAGCAGTTAATTCTGCTTCCATAGTTGACTTCGTCAATATGGTTTGCTTGCAAGACCTCCATGACACTGCGCCACCACCATGAGTAAATACATACCCACTTGTTGCGTAAAGTACATCAACATCGGAGATCCAATTTGAATCACTATATCCTTCTAGCACAGCAGGATGCCCTGAATAAGTAATTCCGTAACTCATAGTACCTCTCAGATAGCGCAAGACCCTTTCTAGTGCATGCCAATGATCATCACCCGGGTTGGACATGAACCTACTCAGTTTGCTCACAGCAAAAGAGATATCTGGTCTTGTAGCGCTAGCTAAATACATGAGTGAACCGACAATTTGAGAGTATCTTAATTGATCTCTCGTTTCTTTCTTGTTCTTTCTGAGTGTCACGCTGGGATCATAAGGTGTTGGAGAAGGCTTTCTATCCATAAAACCGAATCGGTTCAAGACCTTCTCAACATAGTGAGATTGCGTTAATGTAATCCCACTCTCATCCTTAATAAGTTTGATGTTTAGAATTACATCGGCTTCTCCCAGATCTTTCATGTCAAAACTTTTTGATAGAAAATACTTGACCTCATTAATTGCATTAATGTTTGTACCAAAGATCAGTATGTCGTCCACATACAAACATAATATGACACTATTGCCCCCACCATGGCGATAGTAAACACACCTATCAGCCTCGTTAATGACAAATCCTGCAGAAGTCAAAGTTCTTTCAAACTGCTCATGCCATTGCTTAGGTGCCTGTTTCATACCATACAAAGATTTTAACAACTTGCACACCTTTCTCTCTTCACCCTTTACCACAAACCCGTCAGGCTGATCCATATAGATCTCCTCTTCCAACTCTCCATTGAGAAAAGCTGTCTTTACATCCATTTGATGAATGATAAGACCATAAGAGGCAGCCAAGGAAAGTAACACTCGAATGGTGGTCATTCTAGCAACGGGTGAATAGGTGTCAAAGTAATCTTCGCCTTCTTTCTGAGTGTAGCCCTTGGCCACTAGCCGCGCCTTGTACTTATCAATAGTACCATCAGGCTTTAGCTTCTTTTTGAACACCCACTTACAGCCCACAGGTTTACAACCATATGGTCTATCAGTAAGTTCCCAAGTTCCATTAGAAATAATTGAGTCCATCTCATTATGAACAGCTTCTTTCCAATCATCTACATCTGGAGATGCATATGCTTCTGCAATCGTCTTGGGTGTGTCGTCCACAAGGTATACAATGAAATCATCACCAAAGGATTTGGCAATCCTTTGTCTCTTGTTCCTTCTAGGAACTTCATTGTTATCCTTCTCAAGGACTTCCTCATGTGATTGTTGGAAATATTCATCAGTTGTACTAGATTCAGGAATTATTTCAGAAGAAAATCTAGCAATGCTATGCATATCTTTCAAGGAAATATGTTCTCAAAAAATGTTGCATCACGAGATTGCATATCAGGTACTTCAGATTTTACCACTAAAAACCTATAAGCAATGCTCCGTTGAGCATACCCTAGAAAGACACAATCCACTGTCTTTGGTCCAAGTTTGCGTTTCTTAGGAATAGGAATATTGACCTTTGCCAAACATCCCCAAGTGCGCAAATAAGAAAGTGATGGTTTTCTCCCAACCCACTCCTCATAAGGGGTTTTCTTTTTATTATTGTTGGGAACTCTATTCAGGACATGACATGAAGTCAATAGAGCCTCCCCCCACCATGCCTTAGATAAACCAGCAGTGTCTAACATGGCATTCACCAAGTCAGTCAATGTGCGGTTTTTCCTCTCGGCCACTCCATTTGATTGAGGTGAATAGGGAGGCGTCCTCTCATGAATAATACCATGTTCCTCACAAAATTCATCAAAAACTTTTGGAAAATACTCTCCACCACGATCGGACCTAAGACGCTTGATCTTTCTCTCTAGTTGATTTTCAACTTCAGCTTTATAGATTTTAAAGTAGTCTAATGCTTCATCTTTAGTTTGCAACAAATAAACATAGCAAAATCTAGTTGCATCATCAATCAAAGTCATGAAATATCTCTTTCCACCTTTTGTCAACACACCATTCATCTCACAAAGATCAGAATGTATGAGTTCTAAAGGTGCCAAGTTTCTCTCCTCGGCAGCCTTATGAGGCTTTCGAGGTTGCTTAGATTGCACACAACTATGGCACTTAGAACCTTTGGCAACTGTGAAGTTCGGAATTAAACTCATGCTGGATAGCCGAGAGAATAAACCAAAATTAATATGACATAAACGGGAGTGCCAAATACTTGTATCATCATTAACACTAGCACAAATTTGGTTTATTGACTTATTGCAAAAATCTGAAAGAGAAAAGCAGAACAAGCCTCCGCACTCATAGCCTTTTCTTATAAATTGTCCAAATCTTGACATGATTACTTTATTGGACTCTAAAACTACCTTAAATCCATCTCGACATAGAAGGGAGCCGCTAACTAGATTCTTGTTCATAGTAGGGACATGCTGCACGTTCCTTAGTTGCACGATCTTTCCCGAAGTAAACTTCAGATCCACCGTGCCAATGCCACGAACAGAAGCATGTGACCCATTCCCCATTAGGACGGAAGAATCCCTTGCGACCTGATAAGAAGTAGACAGGGAGATGTCAGCACACACATGAACGTTAGCACCCGAATCAATCCACCACGAAGATGATTGAAATACTGAAAGCACAATAGGTAAATTACCATACCCATCAGTATTGCTAGCGGTCACCATGTTGACAGTCTTGGAGCTTGTTTTCCCTCTGCGGTCTGCGCGTTCAGGGCATTCCTTGGAAAAGTGTCCAGGCTTCCCACAGGCGTAGCACTCTAGCTCAGCCTTGTTGAACTTCTTCTTCTTGAAGGTAGTAGTCTTGGTAGGCTTGTTGACAACAGGTTTGTTCTTCCCTTTGTTCTTGTTCTGTGGGTATCTCTGCACCATGTTAGCAGTAGGCTGAACCTCACCTCCTTTTTCAGTGGTATCTTTAGCCCGAGCTTTTTCTTCAACATCAAGAGATGCAATCAGATTTTCAACTGATATCTCCTGTCTCTTATGCTTCAGAGTTGTGGCGAAATTCCTCCATGAAGGAGGCAACTTTGCAATCATGCACCCAGCCACGAATTTGTCGGGTAGAACACATTTAAGGAGTTCAAGTTCCTTCACAATGCACTGTATCTCATGAGCTTGTTCAACCACAGAACGGTTATTCACCATCTTGTAGTCATGAAAACTCTCCATGATGTACAGTTCACTGCCTGCATCTGTTGCACCGAATTTTGCATTCAGTGCACCCCACAGAATTTTTTCCGTCGTTTATGTGCATGTACACATCACACAGACGGTCAGCAAGAACACTCAGAATGCATCCCACAAACATAGTATTGGCTTCCTGGAATTTTCTCCGATCTTCGTCGGTCATTCCCTCTGGAGCACCAACACTAGCGTGGAAAACTTTCAGAGCAGTAAGCCAGAGCGTGGTCTTCACTTGCCACCTCTTAAAGTGCACACCGGTAAACTTATCCGGCCTCAGTGCATCAGCGAATCCAGCCATAGTTAACTCAAGAAATTGCTTAGAATTAGGTTTTTGGATTGTTGGAATATTAGGAAAGTTCATGATTAATTCCAGTAAATAATTCATGACTAGAAGAGATACTAGCATGCAAAAATCTAGCAAACTAGAAGAACAACAAGACATGCATAACAGCAGCAAGCACGTAACAATAGCTGTAGAAACAGACATGAACAAAGGATGTTGGACGTACTGATCGTTAGCTATTATGGGTGCGACAGTGTTGATGACGATGTTGGCGACGATCTGCTGCTGACGGCGATGAATACGATGATGAGTAGCACCGCCCGACTTGGACGGAAGACGACCCGTGATGACGATTTTGAGCAGTCGCACACAGCGCTTCCCAAAAACCTAATTCATCCTCTCCCGGTGCAGGATCGCAAAGACGAACGGTTCCGGAGACCTTCTCTCCCACGCGCCGATGCACGCCGGCGTTTGGGATGGAGTAGACTACGATGGCGGCGCAAGTTGTGAGATGAGGCAAAACCCTAGGTCTTTTTCGGTGTGTCTTTGGCCGCAGCCGGTAGCTGTATATATATTAGGACCAGAGGCGGTATTGTGTCGCGACCACAATCCCAAACCGACTTGGTTTCTAATTCGTATACTTACCGGACAAGAAATCAAAAACTTGTCTGCCAAGACATAAAAAATAAAATGGCAAAAGGAAGCTGCGCTCCTGCAAGGAGACGGACCGGATTTCGGCAGACCATTCACGCGCATGTCGCATGTACGCGCCGCCTCGCCTTGCCTCGCCCCGCCCCGGCCCGGCCCGGCCAGGCCAGGCCAGGCCAGGCCAGGCGAGGCGAGGCGAGTGAGCGCGCGCGTGTGGTTTTCTCTTTCTCTTCTCATACACCACTTAGAGTGGTGGAGAGAACCCACTATATAAAGAGGTCCAACTCTTCTTCAACTTCCAAGGTGGGACTAAACTTAGCACCACCACTTGCCATTTTACACATGGGCTTTGAGATTTCAGAAATTGCTATGGGCCTAGCCCATTAATTCTAACAATCCCCCACCAGATCTCAAATACCCATTTAGAGATTTGCCTTCTCTCACCACTTGTTTAATATACCAGTGTTTCAGCAGAGACTGTTAAGTTGAACTTCTGCCTAGAACTTTAAGCTACATCCATTCACAACTTAACAATGGACTATGCCTTGAATTGCTAGTTTTGTGTGAACAGGTTTCACTCAAAGTCTTAACCAGTACCTGACCGCCAGTAGGCTACCCTGCGGTTTGGAGCTTATACGTCATACTCCCTGGTCTCTTCGTGAGTTTACTAGAGATAACCCAAATCTCATAGACTGCGACGTTTACAGTCAGAACTCATATAGGTGTGTTCTTTCAAGACTGCTCTATAGGACAGCATCTTTGCTAATTATAGCCAATAGAACCACATTAAGGCATGTTGCCGACTTGCCTTACTGATCTGAGCCTTACAGCTCTGAGAGTTTTGCATCTTCACTTGGAGACGATCATAAGTTATTACTCTCCTCAGTTAACCAATAGCTTGTTCTTCCCAGATCCTAATTCACGGGATCTCTGATCACAAAGGTTGGGTTACTACTATGGTGTAACATCTATGGGTCTCATACCCATCTCCCTCGATGCAATATCTATCACATTTCGTGATAGTCCCTTTGTAAAGGGATCTGCCAGGTTTTTGTCTGTTTGTATATACGTAACAGTTATTACTCCGGAGTTTCTCAACTTCCTGACAGACTTCAAACGTCTTTTCACGTGTCTTGATGACTTTGCATTATCTTTAGAATTGTTCACTTTAGCGATAACCGTTTGGTTATCAGAATTCATAAGAATAGCCGGTACATGTTTTTCAACAACCGGCAAGTCCATCAAGAGCTCACGCAGCCATTCTGCCTCAATAGTAGCTGTGTCCAAAGCAGTTAATTCTGCTTCCATAGTTGACCTCGTCAATATGGTTTGCTTGCAAGACCTCCATGACACTGCGCCACCACCATGAGTAAATACATACCCACTTGTTGCGTAAAGTACATCAACATCGGAGATCCAATTTGAATTACTATATCCTTCTAGCACAGCAGGATGCCCTGAATAAGTAATTCCGTAACTCATAGTACCTCTCAGATAGCGCAAGACCCTTTCTAGTGCATGCCAATGATCATCACCCGGGTTGGACATGAACCTACTCAGTTTGCTCACAGCAAAAGAGATATCTGGTCTTGTAGCGCTAGCTAAATACATGAGTGAACCGACAATTTGAGAGTATCTTAATTGATCTCTCGTTTCTTTCTTGTTCTTTCTGAGTGTCACGCTGGGATCATAAGGTGTTGGAGAAGGCTTGCTATCCATAAAACCGGATCGGTTCAAGACCTTCTCAACATAGTGAGATTGCGTTAATGTAATCCCACTCTCATACTTAATAAGTTTGATGTTTAGAATTACATCGCTTCTCCCAGATCTTTCATGTCAAAACTTTTTGATAGAAAAGACTTGACCTCATTAATTGCATTAATGTTTGTACCAAAGATCAGTATGTCGTCCACATACAAACATAATATGACACTATTGCCCCCACCATGGCGATAGTAAACACACCTATCAGCCTCGTTAATGACAAATCCTGCAGAAGTCAAAGTTCTTTCAAACTTCTCATGCCATTGCTTAGGTGCCTGTTTCATACCATACAAAGATTTTAACAACTTGCACACCTTTCTCTCTTCACCCTTTACCACAAACCCGTCAGGCTGATCCATATAGATCTCCTCTTCCAACTCTCCATTGAGAAAAGCTGTCTTTACATCCATTTGATGAATGATAAGACCATAAGAGGCAGCCAAGGAAAGTAACACTCGAATGGTGGTCATTCTAGCAACGGGTGAATAGGTGTCAAAGTAATCTTCGCCTTCTTTCTGAGTGTAGCCCTTGGCCACTAGCCGCGCCTTGTACTTATCAATAGTACCATCAGGCTTTAGCTTCTTTTTGAACACCCACTTACAGCCCACAGGTTTACAACCATATGGTCTATCAGTAAGTTCCCAAGTTCCATTAGAAAGAATTGAGTCCATCTCATTATGAACAACTTCTTTCCAATCATCTACATCCGGAGATGCATATGCTTCTGCAATCGTCTTGGGTGTGTCGTCCACAAGGTATACAATGAAATCATCACCAAAGGATTTTGCAATCCTTTGTCTCTTGTTCCTTCTAGGAACTTCATTGTTATCCTTCTCAAGGACTTCCTCATGTAATTGTTCGAAATATTCATCAGTTGTACTAGATTCAGGAATTATTTCAGAAGAAAATCTAGCAATGCTATGCATATCTTTCATAGGAAATATGTTCTCAAAAAATGTTGCATCACGAGATTGCATATCAGGTACTTCAGATTTTACCACTAAAAACCTATAAGCAATGCTCCGTTGAGCATACCCTAGAAAGACACAATCCACTGTCTTTGGTCCAAGTTTGCGTTTCTTAGGAATAGGAATATTGACCTTTGCCAAACATCCCCAAGTGCGCAAATAAGAAAGTGATGGTTTTCTCCCAACCCACTCCTCATAAGGGGTTTTCTCTTTATTATTGTTGGGAACTCTATTCAGGACATGACATGAAGTCAATAGAGCCTCCCCCCACCATGCCTTAGATAAACCAGCAGTGTCTAACATGGCATTCACCAAGTCAGTCAATGTGCGGTTTTTCCTCTCGGCCACTCCATTTGATTGAGGTGAATAGGGAGGCGTCCTCTCATGAATAATACCATGTTCCTCACAAAATTCATCAAAAACTTTTGGAAAATACTCTCCACCACGATCGGACCTAAGACGCTTGATCTTTCTCTCTAGTTGATTTTCAACTTCAGCTTTATAGATTTTAAAGTAGTCTAATGCTTCATCTTTAGTTTGCAACAAATAAACATAGCAAAATCTAGTTGCATCATCAATCAAAGTCATGAAATATCTCTTTCCACCTTTTGTCAACACACCATTCATCTCACAAAGATCAGAATGTATGAGTTCTAGAGGTGCCAAGTTTCTCTCCTCGGCAGCCTTATGAGGCTTTCGAGGTTGCTTAGATTGCACACAACTATGGCACTTAGAACCTTTGGCAACTGTGAAGTTTGGAATTAAACTCATGCTGGATAGCCGAGACATTAAACCAAAATTAATATGACATAAACGAGAGTGCCAAATACTTGTATCATCATTAACACTAGCACAAATTTGGTTTATTGACTTATTGCAAAAATCTGAAAGAGAAAAGCGGAACAAGCCTCCGCACTCATAGCCTTTTCCTATAAATTGTCCAAATCTTGACACGATTACTTTATTGGACTCTAAAACTACCTTAAATCCATCTCGACATAGAAGGGAGCCGCTAACTAGATTCTTGTTCATAGTAGGGACATGCTGCACGTTCCTTAGTTGCACGATCTTTCCCGAAGTAAACTTTAGATCCACCGTGCCAATGCCACGAACAAAAGCATGTGACCCATTCCCCATTAGGACGGAAGAATCCCTTGCGACCTGATAAGAAGTAAACAGGAAGATGTCAGCACACACATGAACGTTAGCACCCGAATCAATCCACCACGAAGATGATTGAAATACTGAAAGCACAATAGGTAAATTACCATACCCATCAGTATTGCTAGCGGTCACCATGTTGACAGTCTTGGAGCTTGTTTTCCCTCTGAGGTCTGCATGTTCAGGGCATTCCTTGGAAAAGTGTCCAGGCTTCCCACAGGCGCAGCACTCTAGCTCAGCCTTGTTGAACTTCTTCTTCTTGAAGGTAGTAGTCTTGGTAGGCTTGTTGACAACAGGTTTGTTCTTCCCTTTGTTCTTGTTCTGTGGGTACCTCTGCACCATGTTAGCAGTAGGCTGAACCTCACCTCCTTTTTCAGTGGTATCTTTAGCCCGAGCTTTTTCTTCAACATCAAGAGATGCAATCAGATTTTCAACTGATATCTCCTGTCTCTTATGCTTCAGAGTTGTGGCGAAATTCCTCCATGAAGGAGGCAACTTTGCAATCATGCACCCAGCCACGAATTTGTCGGGTAGAACACATTTAAGGAGTTCAAGTTCCTTCACAATGCACTGTATCTCATGAGCTTGTTCAACCACAGAACGGTTATTCACCATCTTGTAGTCATGAAAACTCTCCATGATGTACAGTTCACTGCCTGCATCTGTTGCACCGAATTTTGCATTCAGTGCATCCCACAGAATTTTTTCCGTCGTTTATGTGCATGTACACATCACACAGACGGTCAACAAGAACACTCAGAATGCATCCCACAAACATAGTATTGGCTTCCTGGAATTTTCTCCGATCTTCGTCGGCCATTCCCTCTGGAGCACCAACACTAGCGTGGAAAACTTTCAGAGCAGTAAGCCAGAGCGTGGTCTTCACCTGCCACCTCTTAAAGTGCACACCGGTAAACTTATCCGGCATCAGTGCATCAGCGAATCCAGCCATAGTTAACTCAGAAAATTGCCTAGAATTAGGTTTTTGGATTGTTGGAATATTAGGAAAGTTCATGATTAATTCCAGTAAATAATTCATGACTAGAAGAGATACTAGCATGCAAAAATCTAGCAAACTAGAAGAACAGTAAGACATGCATAACAGCAGCAAGCACGTAACAATAGCTGTAGAAACAGACATGAACAAAGGATGTTGGACGTACTGATCGTTAGCTATTATGGGTGCGACAGTGTTGATGACGATGTTGGCGATGATCTGCTGCTGACGGCGATGAATACGACGATGAGTAGCACCGCCCGACTTGGACGGAAGACGACCCGTGATGACGAATTTGAGCAGTCGCGCACAGCGCTTCCCAAAAACCTAATTCGTCCTCTCCCGGTGCAGGATCGCAAAGACGAACGGTTCCGGAGACCTGCTCTCCCACGCGCCGGTGCACGCCGGCGTTTGGGATGGAGTAGACTACGATGGCGGCGCAAGTTGTGAGATGAGGCAAAACCCTAGGTGTTTTTCGGTGTGTCTCTGGCCGCAGCAGGTAGCTGTATATATATTAGGACCAGAGGCGGTATTGTGTCACGACCACAATCCCAAACCGACTTGGTTTCTAATTCGTATACTTACCGGACAAGAAATCAAAAACTTGTCTGCCAAGACATAAAAGATAAAACGGCAAAAGGAAGCTGCGCTCCTGCAAGGAGACGGACCGGATTTCGGCGGACCTTTCACGCGCATGTCCGCCCCGCCCCGCCCCGCCCCGCCCCGCCAGGCGAGGCGAGCGAGCGCGCGCGTGTGGTTTTCCCTTTCTCTTCTCACACACCACTTAGAGTGGTGGAGAGAACCCACTATATAAAGAGGTCCAACTCTTCTTCAACTTCCAAGGTGGGACTAAACTTAGCACCACCACTTGCCATTTTACACATGGGCTTTGAGATTTCAGAAATTGCTATGGGCCTAGCCCATTAATTCTAACAGTTGCCTATTTTTAAATAAATTATGTGTTTTAATTGGTTTCCCCTAATTTATTTTCACATTACTTGTTTTCAGTAGTGATTTTAACTATGTTTATCTTCACAACAAGAAAGCTAATTTTGACTTACAGAAACATTAATTTTGATAGAAGTGAGCATTCTTCTATCAAAGGTGCAACGGAATTCGAAAACATGTTCACATTGTATGGTATAAATAACCATGTTTCCTTGGAGTTGTGTTCCCCTATACCCTAATCCCTGACCATTCCAAATAATTACCTAAATAATTAGGAGTATATGGTATTTGAGCCTTTGAAATTTCATATTTCCACTTCCGGTAAAATTGCCATTTTGCACTTGTTTTTTCACAAAAAGCAGCAGCTCCGCCTTGACATATAGCAGTTCCATAATGATGGCAACACCGTAGCTTCGCAGAGAAGCAAGAAATACAACTCTACAGAAATATATCCGATAAACCGAACCAGCAGTAATTTCCCATCACGAATGAGCCCCTATCTATGAAAAAAAATATGTACATATGGTTGGTTTCCATTGGATACTGTCTATATGGAAAATACATATGATTGGTCGTCGTTGTCATTTGATAAGTGTCCCACTCCCACATCTATATCCTGTGGCTTGCCTCATCGACCTTGACTTCACTCGCACGCGACTCAGACGTACGTACGCAGCACGCTGGTGCTCTCGCTAGCTGCTGGTACAGCGTTTAAATCCGATGGGCGACAAGGCACGATTCTTCCCTGCGCACCTTCTGAAAGACCCAGGTCGCTCACTAACGGAACCACGATCGACAGGATCAAGTTCACCAACCAATGGACTACACGGATTGGTTCTTTGAACCATTAGTCCATGGACAGTGACTCATGCGTGACAACCATGAAACAAACATGCACAGTTTGGTTCGGACCAGATCGATGGAACAACCATGAAACAAACTTGTACTAATTATTCCTTTAGATTAGAGGTCCGGCCAGGCTAGTGATCGATCGATAATAACCACTCCTCTTAACCGGTTGGAGAGAGTATCACATCCCTTACCAAACTACACGTCTCGCTCCTAGGGACAACACAAACAGGACAGTATAGTACGCAAAACAAGCTTATGATTTTGTGGATGATAAGTATTCATCATGAGTTCATGACTCATCAGCGTTGGGCCACATTTCTCAGGTGGCCAGTGATACTGTCAATAGGAAGTGATGGGCCAACGAAGATTTTGCCCACATTTGTTGTGCGCGACTCCGGCCATTTGCCTTGGTGCTGGATTCTGTTTGGTTATTCCTGTTAGGCTATGTGATCATCGAGTCTCAAGTTGCCTCCTATTAGTCCTCTAGCATGCATGTGACCAATTTTTGCCCACTTCTAGTGGCTGCTTTCGTTTTGACTTTTGACCAGTAATTACTGCATTCGTGCACCGTATCACTGAGTGCGGAGCAATATTTCCTTAATCGAAGATGGAATTCCACGGCTCAATGCTCTTAGTTGCCCCACTTGAAACGTAAGAGAGCTTTTCAAAGTATTCCAAATGATGCACTTCAAACAAAATGGATTGATTGTTACGTGTGATCACTCCTTCAGCGGGCTAGCAACACATGCCACTTCAGAATAATTTCTCTTTTAAATACAAACCAAACTATATATAAATACAAAGTAGAGTACCTTTTACCCTCTACTTGTTGCACCATGAGAAATTCGTAGTAGCAAGCACGGGCCGAAGCACGCACTTGGCCAACGACACGCTTGCCTCGCTATCCATAAACGTGGTTGGTCCCTTGCACGCGTTTAACCCTTAATTACTTGAGGTGCTCCGTGCATGCAACTTTTTTTTAAACATCAGTACAAACACAAGCGCTCATATACACACGCATACACTCATCCCTATGAACGCATGCACGCACACCCTACCCTTGTGAGCACCTTCGAAAGACTGAGCCGGCATATCATCTTGAGATTTACGAAGTCACCATAGGCGCCTCGTCGTCGACGGGGACGTCTCCTCCCACTGAATCCGCATCACCGGAAATCCTGAAATAAATGTGAGCACCATGATTTGAACCATGATGGGTTGGGGATACCACAGTCCCTCTAACCATCCAACCACAGGTTGGTTCGCCCGTGCATGCAACTTTTGGTAGAGAGATTGTATGTTCCGCCGCTAAAAAAAAGATTGTATGCTCCCTTTACCCCACCTACCGTGTTTTTTCATTTGACTTTCAAAATTAAATATATTCCCTCCCTACGATACATATTAATTGTCGCTGATTTAGTATAAAGTTGTACTAAATCAGCGACAATCAATTTAGATTGGAGGTTTAAACCGAAAGTTCAATTTATGTTTAGTTCCTTGCATCGAGGAGTTTGAAACAAGACCACTCTTGAATATGTTTTGACAAGTTTTTTTCTATAAAGTTTTAAATATTGCAACTTGATAAGAATGAAGGATAAATACACCAAGTTTCAAATACTGAAACTTAAATTGCTGGCATTAGTTTTCATACCATGTTATATCCTCGTTGTTCGTCTAACCATTACTTTCCAATGGGGTTAGTTTAAGGTTAATAAGTTGGTCCCTTTTGAAGTCATTGGAGAAGCATCTTGGTTTTAGTGAACACATGTTTTAGTGAACCATTTGTACTCGAAAATGCTCACCTGCCGGTCGAACGTCCACCCCCTGCCTAGGCGACGCCGAACACTGAAGTCGCTAGATCACCACAAGATGCATATGCAGATTATGTGCAATAATGATGTAAGCATGTCAAGTTGTCGGATACATGTAGCATTTAAGAGTGTGCGCTGGTTCATCACATTTTGTCATACACACTTCAGGTCTTGGTAGGAGCCAACGGAGATGAGCTGGTGTACGTCGAGGACAATGGCGATATTGAGTAACGCAATTTGTACATGGGTTCATGTCCCTCCACTCCATGCCATTGGTTTTAGATCACACTGATGAGTGATGTTTTTTCACTAATCCCATCATTGTTTAAACCGGATCCTAGAATTTCTGAGAGAATCACTTTGATATCGACACTAATGACTAATGAATGAAATAAATTACAAAATTCTTTGTTTAATGTGTTTCCATAGGAAATGGACAAAAATATGGAAGAAAGTCATCGTATATAAGGAAACACCAACCATGGGAATCAAGCTTGGAGGCGCCACAAGGGCAATAGAGCAAAAGGCAACGCTTGGTATGAGTGAGCCTGCTCGTACCAGCAGTTGTACCCAATGCCAGAAGCACCTCGACGTCCAATAGAACCCACTTTATAAAGGGGGCCAGACCTAATTCGTGAGGAGGGCATCGAGAAACACCGCAGAAAGCCAGACCACCACCATAAGCCATTGATAAACCCTAACCACCGCCATTTCCCATCTCATCTCATAATCATCATCACTGTAGCCATTCTCCCTGAGTTACCCATACTTGTAACCAATGCATCTCAATTGGTAACATTGTAAGACTATTAATCAAACAACCATTCATCTTTATGTAATCTTCAATGATTTCTTCTTATGATCTGATCGTGATGTGTGACTAATTCCGCAAGGCAATGGGTTGAGGTAAGACCTTGCAATCCTATGTATTTGTGCACGGAATCGTTGGATGACTTTTCTTAATTGAAGTTATTTGTATGTGTGATTCGCAGCAGAGTTGTCTTTTGTCTTCTTCTCGTTCCAAGGCCCCGCATGTACCCGAGATCCCGTAGATCAATCAAGGAGGAAGTAAGAAGTGAGGATGCATGGAACATTATTCTGGAAACCAGTGACAAAAAGGATTTGTATGGTAGTGGAAGGCAATTCTAGGGATATATGAGGTGTAGTCATTAAATGCCCAATGCTCTTGTCTGGAGAAATCCTTAATAAGCGAGGTAACCCTGCCCGACGGTAAGGGCCAGTGGTTGGACAACTGACACATTGATGTCTACTACACAACCTTTTTCTTGTAGACGTTGTTGGCCTCCAAGTGCAGAGGTTTGTAGGACAGTAGCAAATTTCCCTCAGGTGGATGGCCTAAGGTTTATCAATCCGTGGGAGGCGTAGGATGAAGATAGTCTCTCTCAAACAACCCTGCAACCAAATAACAAAGAGTCTTTTGTGTCCCAACACACCTAATACAATGGTAGATTGTATAGGTGCACTAGTTCGGAAAAGAGATGGTGATACAAGTGCAATATGGATAGTAGATATAGCTTTTTGTAGTCTAAAAATATAAAAACAGCAAGGTACCAAGTAACAAAAGTGAGCAAAAATGGTATTGCAATGTTTCAAAACAAGGCCTAGGGTTCATACTTTCACTAGTGCAAGTTCTCTCAACAATGATAACATAATTGGATCATATAACAATCCCTCAACGTGCAACAAAGAATCACTCCAAAGTCACTAATAGCGGAGCACAAACAAAGAGATAATTATAGGGTACGAAACCATCTCAAAGTTTTTCTTTCCGACCAGTCCATCGGGCTATTCCTATAAGTGTCACAAACAACCCTAGAGTTCTTAGTAAAATAATACCTTAAGACACACGTCAACCAAAACTCTAATGTCACCTAGATACTCCAATGTCACCACAAGTATCCGTGAGCTTGATTATACGATATGGAGCACACAATCTCAGATTCATCTATTCAAACCAACACAAAGAACTTCAAAGAGTGCCCCAAAGTTTCTACCGGAGAGTCAAGATGAAAACGTGTGCCAACCCCTGTGCATAAGTTCACAAGGTCACAGAACCCGCAAGTTGATCACCAAAACATACATCAAGTGGATCACGTGAATATCCCATTGTCACCACGGATAAGCACATACAAAACATACATCAAGTGTTCTCAAATCCTTAAAGACTCAATCCAATAAGATACCTTCAAAGGGAAAACTCAATCCATTACAAGAAGGTAGAGGGGGAGAAACATCATCAGATCCAACTATAGTAGCAAAGCTCACGGTACATCAAGATCGTGCAGAATCAAGAACACGAGAGAGAGATATCAAACACATGGCTACTGGTGCATACCCTTAGCCCCGAGGGTGAACTACTCCCTCCTCGTCATGCAGAGCGCCAGGATGATGAAGATGGCCACCAGTGATGGATTCCCCCTCCGGCAGGGTGCCGAAATAGGGTCCTAATTGGTTTTTCGTGGCTACAGAGGCTTGTGGCGGCGGAACTCCCGATCTAGGTTTATTTCTGGGGGTTTCTGTATTTATAGGAATTTTTTGCGTCGGTTTCACGTCAGGGGGGGTCCTCGAGTCAGCCATGAGGTAGGGAGCGCGCCCAGGGGGTAGGGAGCGCCCTGCACCCTCGTGGTTGGCTCGGGACTCTTCTAGCCCAACTCTTTTGCTTCGGGGGCTTCTTCTGGTCCATAAAAAAATTCAGTAATTTTTTAGGTCAATTGGACTCCATTTGATATTCCTTTTCTGCAATACTCAAAAACAAGAAAAAACAGAAACTGGCACTGGGCTCTAGGTTAATAGGTTAGTCCCAAAAATCATATAAAATAGCATATAAAACATCCAAAATCGATAATATAATAGCATGGAACAATCAAAAATTATAGATACATTGGAGACCTATCAAGCATCCCCAAGCTTAATT
Source organism: Triticum dicoccoides (assembly GCF_002162155.2). Classification (NCBI taxonomy): domain Eukaryota; kingdom Viridiplantae; phylum Streptophyta; class Magnoliopsida; order Poales; family Poaceae; genus Triticum; species Triticum dicoccoides. Next base: position 140,531,573 of record NC_041381.1, read on the forward strand.
CCTGCTCGTTCTCGAGTAGGTAAATAATAAAAACAGAATTTTTGATGTGGAATGCTACCTAACATATTTATCAATGTAATTCTCTTTATTGTGGCATGAATGTTCAGATCCGTAAGATTCAAAACAAAAGTTTAATATTGACATAAAAACAATAATATTTCAAGCATACTAACAAGGCAATTATGTCTTCTCAAAATAACATGGCCAAAGAAAGCTTATCCCTACAAAATCATATAGTTTGGCTATGCTCCATCTTCGTCACACAAAATACTCAAATCATGCACAACCTCGATGACAAGCCAAGCAATTGTTTCATACTTTTGATGTTCTCATACCTTTTCAACTTTCACGTAATACATGAGCGTGAGCCATGAACATAGCACTATGGTGGAAGAGAATATGGTCGTTGTGGAGAAGACAAAAAGTAGGAGATAGTCTCACATCAACTAGGCATATCAATGGGCTATGGAGATGCCCATCAATAGATATCAATGTGAGTGGGTAGGGATTGCCATGCAATGGATGCATGATACGTCTCCAACGTATCTATAATTTTTGATTGTTCCATGCTATTATATTATCTGTTCGGGATGTTTAATGGGCTTTAATATGCTATTTTATATTATGTTTGGGACTAACCTATTAACCAAGGGCCTAGTGCCAGTTTCAGTTTTGTGTGTGGCTATTTTAGGGTTTTTCTGAAAAGGAATACAAATGGAGTCCAAACGGAATGAAACCTTCGTGATGATCTTTCTTGGACCGAAAGCAAACTACAAGACTTGGAGATGAAGTCGGAGACACAACGAGGAAGCGACAAGGCAGGAGGGCGCGTCGAGGGGGTAGGCGCACCCCCACCCTCGTGGGCCCCTCCTAGCTACCCTGACCTAGTTCCTTCGCCTATATATACTCTTATACCCTAAAAACATTAGGGGGAGCCATGAAACCACTTTTCCACCGCTGCAACCTTCTGTACCCGTGAGATCCCATCTTGGGGCCTTTTTCGGCGTCCTGCCGGAGGGGGATTCGATCACGGAGGGCTTCTACATCAACACCATTACCTCTCCGATGAAGCGTGAGTAGTTTACCATAGACCTTCGGGTCCATAGTTATTAGCTAGATGGCTTCTTCTCTCTCTTTGATTCTCAATACCATGTTCTCCTCGATGTTCTTGGAGATCTATTCGATGTAATACTCTTTTGTGGTGTGTTTTCCGAGATCCAATGAATTGTGGATTTATGATCAAAATTATCTATGGATATTATTTGGTTCTTCTCTGAATTCTTATATGCATAATTTGATATCTTTGCAAGTCTCTTCGAATTATCGGTTTAGTTTGGCCTACTAGATTGATCTTTCTTGCGATGGGAGAAGTGCTTAGCTTTGGGTTCAATCTTGCGGTGTCCTTTCCCAGTGACAGTAGGGGCAGCAAGGCACGCATTGTATTGTTGCCATCGAGCATAACAAGATGGGTTTTTTATCATATTGCTTGAGTTAATTCCTCTACATCACGTCATCTTGCTTAATGCGTTACTCCATTCTTTATGAACTTAATACTCTAGATGCATGCTGGATAGCGGTCGATGTGTGGAGTAATAGTAGTAGATGCAGGCAGGAGTCAGTCTACTTGACACGGATGTGATGCCTATGTTCATGATCATTGCCTTAGATGTCGTTATAACTATGCGCTTTTCTATCAATTGCTCGGCAGTAATTTGTTCACCCATCGTAATATACGCTATCTCAAGAGAAGCCACTAGTGAAACCTATGCCCCCCGGGTCTCTTTTCCATATTATTGAATCTCGTTTACATCTCGCTAGTTTCCGATCTACTATTTTGCAATATTTACTTTCCAATCTATAAACCAAAAATACCAAAAATATTTACTTTACCGTTTATCTATCTCTATCAGATCTCACTTTTGCGAGTGACCGTGAAGGGATTGACAACCCCTTTATCATGTTGGTTGCAAGTTCTTGATTGTTTGTGCAGGTATTCAGTGACTTGTGCGTAGTCTCCTACTGGATTGATACCTTGGTTCTCAAAAATGAGGGAAGTACTTATGCTACTTTGCTGCATCACCCTTTCCTCTTCAAGGGAAAACCAACGCAAGCTCAAGAGGTAGCAAGAAGGATTTCTGGCACCGTTGCCGGGGAGATCTACGTCAAGTCAAGCCATACCAAGTACCCGTCATAAACTCTTCTCCCTTGCATTACATTATTCGCCATTTGCCTCTCGTTTTCCTCTCCCCCACTTGTAAAACGATTTCCGAAAACCTTTGCCTTTTTCTTCGCCCCTCTTCAGTTCGTCTCTTTTCGCTTGCTTCTTGTGTGCTTGTGTGTTAAATTCATTGCTTGTCACGATGGCTCAAGATAATACTAAATTGTGTGACTTCTCCAATACCAACAACAATGATTTTATTAGCACTCCGATTGCTCCTACTACCAATGCTGAATCTTGTGAAATGAATGCCGCTTTGTTGAATCTTGTTATGAAAGATCAGTTTTCTGGCCTTCCTAGTGAAGGTGCCGCATCCCATCTAAACAACTTCGTTGATTGTGTGATATGCAAAAGAAGAAAGATGTGGATAATGATATCGTTAAATTGAAGCTATTTCCATTTTTGCTTAGACATCGTGCTAAAACTTGGTTCTCATCTTTGCCTAAAAATACTATTGATGCATGGAATTAGTGCAACAATTCTTTTATCTCTAAGTATTTTCCTCCCTCTAAGATCATCTCCCTTAGGAATGATATTATGAATTTTAAGCAAAAGCTTGGGAGAGGATGAAATTAATGATACGTAATTGCCCTACACATGGTTTGAATTTGTGGATGATTATACAAAAAATTTATGCCGGATTGAATTTTGCTTCTAGAAATCTTTTAGACTCAGCCGCGGGAGGCAGTTTTATGAAAATCACTTTAGGAGAGGCTAATAAGATAAAATATTATGATTAATTATTCTCAATGGCACGCCGAAAGATCCACTAGTAAAAAAGTCCATGCGGTTGAAGAGATTAATGTTTTGAGTGGAAAGATGGATGAACTTATGAAATTATTTGCTAATAAAAGTGTTCCTTCTGATCCTAATGATATGCCTTTGTCCACTTTGATTGAGAATAATAATGAATCTATGGATGTGAATTTTGTTGGTAGGAACAATTTTGGTAACAACGCGTATAGAGGCAATTTTAATCCTAGGCTATTTCCTAGTAATTCCTCTAATAATTATGGTAATTCCTACAACAACTCTTATGGAAATTTTAATAAGATTCCCTCTGATTTTGATAATAGTGTTAAAGAATTTATGAGTTCACAAAAGAATTTCAATGCTTTGATTGAAGAAAAATTGCTTAAGATTGATGAATTGGTTAGGAACGTGGATATAATTTCTCTTGATGTTGATTCTTTGAAACTTAGATCTATTCCACCTAAGCATGATATCAATGAGTCTCTCAAAGCCATGAGAATTTCCATTGATGAGTGCAAAGAAACAACCGCTAAGATGCGTGCTAAAAAAGATTGGTTTGTAAAAGCGTGTTCTTCTAGTTTTCATGATAATAATGATGAAGATCTAAAAGTGATTGATGTGATTCCTATTAAATGTTTGTTTGCCAATATGAATCTTGATAGAGATGGTACTGGAGATGAGTTAACTTTAGTTAAAAGGCGTCCCAATGATTTGGAGTTTTTGGATCTAGATGCAAAAATTGATAGAAGTGGGATTGAAGAGGTCAAAACTTTAAGTAGCAATGAACCCACTATTTTGGATTTCAAGGAATTGAATTATGATAATTGCTCTTTAATAGATTGTATTTCCTTGTTTCAATCCGTGTTAAATTCTCCTCATGCTTACAATCAAAACAAAGCTTTTACTAAATATATCGTTGATGCTATGATGCAATTTTTTGAAGAAAAGCTTGAACTAGAAGTTTCTATTCCTAGAAAACTTTATGATGAGTGGGAACCTACTATCAAGATTAAGATTAAAGATTATGAATGCTATGCTTTATGTGATTCGGGTGCTAGTGTTTCCACGATTCCAAAAATTTGGTGTGATGTGCTAGGTTTCCGTGAATTTGATGATTGTTCTTTAAATTTGCATCTTGCGGATTTCACTATTAAGAAACCTGTGGTAAGGATTAATGATGTTCTTATTGTTGGAAATAGGAATTATGTGCTTGTAGATTTCATTGTTCTTGATATAGATTGCAATCCTACATGTCCTATTATTCTTGGTAGACCTTTCCTTAGAACGATTGGTGCAATTATTGATATGAAAGAAGAAAATATTAGATTCCAATTTCCATTAAGGAAGGGCATGGAACACTTTCCTAGGAAGAAAATTAAATTACCTTATGAATCTATTATGAGAGCCACTTATGGATTGCATACCAAAGATGGCAATACCTAGATCTATTCTTGTTTTTATGCCTGGCTAGGGCGTTAAACGATAGCGCTTGTTGGGAGGCAACCAAATTATATTTTTGTTATTTACTTTTTGCTCCTGTTTAGTAATAAATAATTCATCTAGCCTCTGTTTATATGTGGTTTTATGTTTTAATTAGTGTTTGCACCAAGTAGAACCTTTGGGAAGACTTGGGTGAAAGTTAATGCGATCTTGCTGTAAAAAACAGAAACTTTGCGCTCACAAGATTAGCTGTAATTTTTTATAGAAGAGTGAAGTTAAGTTGATTATTTTTGTAGAAGATTAATAGACAAATTCCTCACGTCCACCAATTTATTTAAGAATTTATGGATTTACAGAAGTATTCGAAAGTTACAGATTACTACAGATTGTTTTGTTTTTGACAGATTTTGTTTTTCGCGTGTTGTTTGCTTATTTTGATGAATCTATGAGTAGTATCGGGGGGTATGAACCATAGAGAAGTTGGAATAAAGTAGGTTTTACACCTATATAAATAAATAATGAGTTCACAACAGTACCTTAAAGTGGTGATTTTTTTATACTAACGGAGCTCATGAGGATTTCTGTTGAAGTTTTGTGTTATGAAGTTTTCAAGTTTTGGGTAAGGATTTGATGGACTTTGGAATAAGGAGTGGCAAGAGCCTAAGATTGGGGATTCCCAAGGAACCCCAAGGTAAAATTCAAGGACAACCATAGTCCTAAGCTTGGGGATGCCCCGGAAGGCATCCCCTCTTTCGTCTTCATCTATCGGTAAGTTTACTTGAGGCTATATTTTTATTCACCACATGATATGTGTTTTGCTTGGAGCGTCTTGTATGATTTGAGTCTTTGGTTTTTAGTTTACCAAAATAATCCTTATTGTACACACCTTTTGGGAGATACATGCATGAATCATGATTTATTAAAATACTCTATGTGCTTCACTTATATCTTTTGAGCTAGACAATATTGCTCTAGTGCTTCACTTATATCTTTTTAGAGCACGGCGGTGATTTTATTTTATAGAAATTGTTTAACTATAATGCCTCACTTATATTATTTTTAGAGTCTTTTAGAACAGCATGCTAATTTGCTTTGGTTATAAAATTAGTCCTAATATGATGGGCATCCAAGATGGGTATAATAAAAACTTTCATATGAAGTGCATTGAATACTATGAGAAGTTTGATTCTTTATGATTGTTTTGAGATATGAAGATGGTCATATTAGTGTCATGCTAGTAGTGTAGTTGTGAATTTGAGGTATACTTGTGTTAAAGTCTGTGATTCCCGTAGCATGCACGTATGGTGAACCGTTATGTGATGAAGTTGGAGCATGATTTATTTATTGATTGTCTTCCTTAAGAGTGGCAGTCGGGGATGAGTGATGGTCTTTTCCTACCAATCTATCCCCCTAGGAGCATGCGTGTAGTACTTTGTTTCGATAACTAATAGATTTTTGCAATAGGTATGTGAGTTCTTTATGACTAATGTTGAGTCCATGGATTATACGCACTCTCACCCTTCCACCATTGCTAGCCTCTCTTGTGTCGTGCAACTTTCGCCGACACCATACACCCACCATATACCTTCCTCGAAACAGCCACCATACCTACCTATTATGGCATTTCCATAGCCATTTTGAGATATATTTCCATGCAACTTTCCACCGTTCCGTTTACTATGACACACTCCATCATTGTCATACTACTTTGCATGATCATGTAGTTGACATCGTATTTGTGGAAAAGCCACCATTCATAATTTTTTCATACATGTCACTCTTGAATCATTGCACATCCCGGTACACCGCCGTAGGCATTCACATAGAGTCATAGTTTGTTCTAAGTATTGAGTTGTAATTCTTGAGTTGTAAGTAAATAAAAGTGTGATGGTCTTCATTATTAGAGCATTGTCCTATGTGAGGAAAGGATGATGGAGACTATGATTCCCCCACAAGTTAGGATGAGACTCCTGACGAAAAAAAGATAGGCCATAAAAAAAGAGAAGGCCCAAATAAAAAAGTGAGAGAAAAAGGGAGAAGGGGCAATGTTACTATCATTTTTCCACACTTGTGCTTCAAAGTAGCACTGTGATCTTCATGATAGAGAGTCTCCTATGTTGTCACTTCCATATACTAGTGGGAATTTTTCATTATAGAACTTGGCTTGTATATTCCAATGATGGGCTTCCTCAAAGTGCCCTAGGTCTTCGTGAGCAAGCAAGTTGGATGCACATCCACTTAGTTTCTTTTTGAGCTTTCATGCACTTATAGCTCTAGTGCATCCGTTGCATGGCAATCCCTACTCACTCACATTGATATCTATTTATGTGCATCTCCATAGCCCGTCGATACACCTAGTTGATGTGAGACTATATTCTCCTTTTTTTCTTCTCCACAACCACCCTTCTATTCCACCTATAGTGCTATGTCCATGGCTCACGCTCATGTATTGCGTGAAGATTGAAAATTTTTGGGAACATCAAAAGTATGAAACAATTGCTTGGCTTGTCATCGGGGTTTTGCATGATTTAAATATTATCTGTGATGAAGATAGAGCATAGCGAGACTATATGATTTTGTATGGATAGCTTTCTTTGGCCATGTTATATTGGGAAGACATGATTGCATTATTAGTATACTTGAAGTATTATTGTTTTTATGTCAATATTAAACTTTTGTCTTGAATCTTTCGGATATGAACATTCATGCCATGATACGTCCATTTTGCATCATGCTTTGATATTGATATTTATTGCATTATGGGCTGTTATTACTCATTATGTCACAATACTTATGCCTTTTCTCTCTTATTTTACAAGGTTTACACGAAGAGGGAGAATGCCGTCAGCTGGAATTCTGGGCTGGAAAAGGAGCAAATATTAGAGACCTATTCTTCACAACTCCAAAAGTTCTGAAACTACATGGAAGTTATTTTTGGAATTAATAAAAAATACTGACCGAAGAAAATACCAGAGGGGGGCCGCCCACCATCCACGAGGGTGGGGGCACGCCCCTGCCTCCTGGGCCACCTGGCAGGCCTCCGGTGCCCATCTTTGCTATATGAAGTCTTTCGTCCGGGAAAAAATCAAGAAGAAGCTTTCGTGACGAAACACCGCCGCCATGAGGCGGAACCTTGGCGGAACCAATCTAGGGCTCCGGCAGAGCTGTTCTGCCGGGGAAACATCCCTCCGGGAGGGGGAAATCGTCACCATTGTCATCACCATCGACCCTCTCATCGGGAGGGGGTCAATCTCCTTCAACATCTTCACCAGCACCATCTCCTCTCGAACCCTAGTTCATCTCTTGTATCTGATCTTTGTCTCAAAGCCTCAGATTGGTACCTGTGGGTTGCTAGTAGTGTTGATTACTCCTTGTAGTTGATGCTAGTTGGTTTATTCGGTGTAAGATCATATGTTCAGATCCTATATGCATATTAATACCCCTCTGATCATGAGCATGAATATGATTTGTGTGTAGTTACGTTTGTTCCCGAGGACATGGGAGAAATCTTGCTATAAGTAGTCATGTGAATTTTGTATTTGTTCGATATTTTGGTAAGATGTATGTTGTCTTTCCTCTAGTGGTGTCATGCGAACGTCGACTACATGACACTTCACCATTGTTTGGGCCTAGAGTAAGGCATTGGGAAGTAATAAGTAGATGATGGGTTGCTAGAGTGACAGAAGCTTAAACCCTAGTTTATGCGTTGCTTCGTAAGGGGTTGATTTGGCTCCATATGTTTCATGCTATGGTTAGGTTTACCTTAATTTTTCTTTCGTAGTTGTAGATGCTTGCGAGAGTAGTTAATCATAAGTGGGATGCTTGTCCAAGGAAGGGCAGCACCCATAGCACCGGTCCACCCACATATCAAATTATCAAAGTGACGAACGCGAATCACAGGAGCACGATGAAAACTAGCTTGACGATAATTCCCATGTGTCCTCGGGAGCGTTTTCCTTCATATAAGAATTTGTCCAGGCTTGTCCTTTGCTACAAAAAGGATTAGGCCACCTTGATGCAACTTATTTACTTTTGTTACTTGTTACCCATTACGAATTACTTTATCACAAAACTATCTATTACCGATAATTTCAGTGCTTGCAGAGAATACCTTATTGAAAACTGCTTGTCATTTCCTTCTGCTCCTCGTTGGATTCGACACTCTTACTTATCGAAAGGACTATGATAGATACCCTACACTTGTAGGTCATCAAGACTCTTTTCTGGCGCCGTTGCCGGGGAGTGAAGCGCCTTTGGTAAGTGGAACTTGGTAAGGAAAAATTTATATAGTGTGCTGAAATTTACTGTCACTTGTTACTATGGAAAGTAACCCTTTGAGGGATTTGTTCGGGGTATCTTCACCCCCGAACAGTAGAAAAGAGTTGCTCCTCAACCTACTGAACCTACTGAAAATGTTTACTTTGAAATTCCTTCGGGTATGATAGAGAAACTGTAGCTAATCCTTTTACAGGAGATGGAACATTGCATCCCGATTTGCACCTAATCTATGTGGATGAAGTTTGTGGATTATTTAAGCTTGCAGGTATGCCCGAGGATGTTATCAAGAAGAAGGTATTACCTTTATCTTTTAAGGGAAATGCATTGACACGATTTAGGCTATGTGATGATATGGGATCATGGAACTACAACCGATTGAAATTGGAATTTCATCAGAAGTTTTATCCTATGCATCTTGTTCATCGTGATCGTAATTATATATATAATATTTGGCCTCGCGAAGGAGAAAGCATCACTCAAGCTTGGGGGAGGCTTAAGTCAATGTTATATTCATGCCCCAATCATGAGCTCTCAAGAGAAATTATTATTCAAAAATGTTATGCTCGGCTTTCTCTCAACAATCGCTCCATGCTCGATGCTTCTTGTGTTGGCTCTTTCATGATGAAGACTATTGAATTCAGATGGGATTTATTGGAAAGAATTAAATGCAACTTAGAAGATTGGGATCTCGAGGAAGGTAAGGAGTCAGGTATAACACCTAAGTTTGATTGTGTTAAATCTTTTATGGATACCGATGCATTTTGTGAATTTAGCACTAAATATGGACTTGACTCTGAGATAGTAGCTTCTTTCTGTGAATCATTTGCTACTCATGTTGACCTCCCTAAGGAGAAGTGGTTTAAATATAATCCTCCCATTGAAGTAAAAGTAGTTGCACCTATTAAAGTTGAAGAAAAGACTATCACTTATAATGATCCTATTGTTCCTACTACCTATATTGAGAAACCACCTTTCCCTGTTAGGATAAAGGATCATGCTAAAGCTTCAACTGTGGTTCGTAAGAGTAATACTAGAACACCTACACCACCTGAGAAAATTAAAGTTGAACCTAGTATTGCTATGGTTAAAGATCTCTTGGCTGATAATATTGATGGGCATGTTATTTACTTCTGTGATGAAGCTGCTAGAATTGTGAGACCCGATACTAAAAATAAACATAGACTTGTTGTAGGCATGCCTGTTTTTTCTGTTAAAATAGGAGATCATTGTTATCATGGCTTATGTGATATGGGTGCTAGTGCAAGTGCAATACCTCATTCCTTATACAAAGAAATTATGCATGATATTGCACCTGCTAAGATAGAAGAAATCGATGTTACAATTAAGCTTGCCAATAGAGATACTATTTCACCAGTTGGGATTGTTAGATATGTTGAAGTCTTGTGTGGGAAAGTTAAATATCCTACTCATTTTCTTGTTCTTGGATCCCCACAAGATGACTTTTGTCCCATTATATTTGGTAGACCCTTCTTGAATACTGTCAATGCTAAGATAGACTGCAAAAAGGATATTGTTACGATTAGTTTAGGGGATATGTCTCATGACTTTAATTTTGCTAAATTTTGTAGACAACCCCGTGATAAATAATTGCCTAGTAAGGATGAAATTATTGGTCTTGTTTCTATTGTCATGCCTCCTAATGATCATTTAGAACAATATTTTCTAGACCATGAAAAATGATATGTTTATGAATAAAAGAAGGGAGATAGATGTAGTATTCTTTAAACAGGGACCTATTTTGAAACACAACTTGCCTGTTGAAATTCTAGGGGATCCTCCACCACCCAAGGGTGATCCCGTGTTTGAGCTTAAACCACTACCTGATACTCTTAAATATGCTTATCTTGATGAAAAGAAGATATATCCTGTTATTATTAGTGCTAACCTTTCAGAGCAGGAAGAGGAGAAATTATTGAAAACTCTGAAGAAGCACCGTGCTGCTATTGGATATACTCTTGATGATCTTAAGGGCATTAGTCCCACTCTATGCCAACACAAAATAAAATTGGAGAAAGACGCCAAACCAGTTGTTGATCACCAACGACGGTTAAATCCTAAGATGAAAGAAATGGTAAGAAAAGAAATACTAAAGCTCCTAGAGGCAGGTATAATTTATCCTGTTGCTGATAGTCAGTGGGTAAGTCATGTCCATTGTGTCCCTAAGAAGGGAGGTATTACTGTCGTTCCTAATGATAAAGATGAATTGACCCCGCAAAGAATTGTTACAGGTTATAGGATGGTAATTGATTTCCGCAAATTAAATAAAGCTACTAAAAAGGATCATTACCCTTTGCCTTTTATTGATCAAATGCTAGAAAAATTATCCCAACATACACATGTTTGCTTTCTATATGGTTACTCTGGTTTCTCTCAGATACTTGTGTCAAAAGAGGATCAAGAAAAGACCACTTTTACTTGCCCTTTCAGTACTTTTGCTTATAGACGTATGCCTTTTGGTTTATGTAATGCACCTGCTACCTTTCAAAGATGCATGATGGCTATATTCTCTGACTTCTGTGAAAAGATTGTTGAGGTTTTCATGGATGATTTCTCCATTTATGGATCTTCTTTTGATGATTGCTTGAGAAACCTTGATCGAGTTTTGCAGAGATGTGAAGAAACTAATCTTGTCTTGAATTGGAAAAAATGCCACTTTATGGTTAATGAAGGCATTGTCTTGGGGCATAAAATTTCTAAAAGAGGTATTGAAGTTGATAAAACTAAAGTTGATGCTATTGAAAAGATGCCGTGTCCTAAAGACATTAAAGGTATAAGAAGTTTCCTTGGTCATTCCGGTTTTTATAGGAGGTTTATTAAGGACTTCTCTAAAATTTATAGGCCTCTGACTAATCTCTTACAAAAAGATATTTCTTTTGTCTTGGATGATGATTGTGTAGAAGCATTTGAAATACTTAAGAAAGCTTTGATTTCTGCACCTATTGTTCAGCCACCTTATTGGAACTTACCCTTTGAAATTATGTGTGATGCTAGTGATTATGCCATAGGTGCTGTTCTAGGACAAAGAGTTGATAAGAAACTAAATTTTATTCAATATGCTAGTAAAACTCTAGACAGTGCCCAGAGAAATTATGCTACTACCAAAAAAGAATTTTTAGCAGTTGTAATTTGCTTGTGATAAGCTTAGACCTTATATCATTGACTCTAAAGTAACTGTTCACACTGATCATGCTGCTATTAAATATCTTATAGAAAAGAAAGATGCTAAACCTAGACTTATTAGATGGGTTCTCCTACTACAAGAATTTGATTTGCATATTATTGATAGAAAGGGGGCTGAGAACCCTGTTGCAGACAACTTGTCTAGGTTAGAGAATGTTCTTGATGACCCACTACCTATTGATGACAGCTTTCCTGACGAACAATTAGCTATCATAAATGCTTCTCGTACTGCTCCATGGTATGTTGATTATGCTAATTACATTGTTGCTAAATTTATACCACCTAGTTTCACGTACCAACAAAAGAAAAAGTTTTTCTATGATTTAAGACATTACTTCTGGGATGACCCACACCTTTATAAAGGAGTAGATGGTGTTATTAGACGTTGTGTACCTGAGCATGAAAAGGAACAGATCCTACGCAAGTGTCACTCCAAGGCTTATGGAGGACACCACGCTGGAGATAGAACTGCGCATAAGGTATTGCAATCTGGTTTTTATTGTCCTACTCTCTTCAAGGATGCCCGTAAGTTTGTCTTGTCTTGCGATGAATGTCAAAGAATTGGTAATATTATTAGACATCAAGAAATGCCTATGAATTATTCTCTTGTTATTGAACCTTTTGATGTTTGTGGCTTTGATTATATGGGACCATTTCCTTCCTCTAATGGGTATACACATATTTTAGTTGTTGTTGATTACGTTACTAAGTGGGTAGAAGCTATTCCAACTAGTAGTGCTGGTCATAACACCTCTACTAAGATGCTTAAAGAAGTTATTTTTCCGAGGTTTCGAGTCCCTAGATACCTAATGACTGATGGTGGTTCACATTTTATTCATGGTGCTTTTCGTAAAATGCTTGCTAAGTATGATGTTAATCATAGAATTGCATCTCCATATCACCCACAGTCTAGTGGCCAAGTAGAACTGAGTAACAGAGAGCTTAAAATGATTTTGCAAAAGACTGTTAATAGGTCTAGAAAGAATTGGTCCAAGAAACTTGATGATGCATTATGGTCATATAGAACTGCATATAAAAATCCTATGGGTATGTCTCCATATAAAATGGTTTATGGAAAAACATGTCACTTACCTCTCAAACTAGAACATAAGGCATATTGGGCCATTAAAGAGCTCAATTATGATTTCAAACTTGCCGGTGAGAAGAGGTTATTTGACATTAGCTCACTTGATGAATGGAGAACTCAAGCCTATGAGAATGCGAAACTGTTTAAAGAAAAAGTTAAAAGATGGTATGACAAAAGGATACAAAAGCATGAGTTTAATGTAGGTGATTATGTGTTGCTTTTCAACTCCCATTTAAGATTTTTTGCAGGAAAACTCCTCTCTAAATGGGAAGGTCCTTACGTTATCGAGGAGGTCTATCATTCCTGTGCCATAAAATTAACAACTTTGAAGGCACAAATCCGAAGGTGGTGAACGGTCAAAGAATCAAACATTATATCTCAGGTAATCCCATAAATGTTGAAACCAATGCGATTGAAATCGTAAGCCCGGAGGAATACATAAGGGACACTTTCCAGAACGTTTTAGACTCCGAAAAGGAATAGGTATGTGGTATGGTAAGTAAACCGACTCCAAAACAGTTCTAATAGCAATTTTTTCTCCGTTTGGGATATTAAAAAAATAGGGAAAAAACAAGTTGTCCGGGAAGGACACGAGGCGTCCACGAGGGTGGAGGGTGCGCCCTACCCCGTTGAGCGCGCCCCCTACCTTGTGGGCACCTCGTTTGCTCTCCGGACTCTGTTTGCTTGCACGGTACTTCTTTTTGTCGGTAAAAATTTATTATATAATCTCCCGAAGGTTTTGACCCTCGTATCACGCAAATATCCTATGCTTTTGTTTCGAGCTATCTTTCTGACAGGTCTGGATCACCATGACGTCTTCAAGCGCTCCCAAGGACAAGTTTTTCGAGATGGTCATCAACCCCTACCTCGCGGAAGTGTTGCTACACCCTCAAACCATTGAGATGCGTGAGGGGGTGTTACACATCCACGATGTTGAGGGACCAAGGAGGACCGGAAGCATGGAGACAAGGCTTGAAGCAATGGAGCAACAAGTTTTCAAGTGCCAGGAGATGGTGGAATGCGGACTCAATGCCAACCACATAATGATCACGGAGTTCACCAACAACCACAAGCTGGATGCCAAGAACATTGAGGAGACCATCTTCAAGCTTCACGAGAAAATCGAGCACCTCCAAGCCCAGATCTATGACCTGCAAAACCAAAACTGTGAGTATGAATACATATTCAAAAGGATGAGTTTGGCTGCAGATTTGAGGATCTCGGAGACTCGGTCATCCTTTTATGATGGTGAGTCTATGCCTTGGAAGATGGACGACAAGCCTACATCATCAAAAACTCCATCATCATCACCTTTGAAGAAGGAGACATAATCACATGGGTATGGGCACTCCCCTTGGCAACTGCTAAGCTTGGGGGAGGTGCCCGGTATCGTATCACCATCACACTCCTATCTTTAGCATTTTTCTTAGTTTGATCCTTTTGGTAATATCTTGATCTAGTAGAATAAAGTTTTAGAATGATCTAGTTTTGAGTTTTGCTTTACCATCCCTCTATGTAATTTAGTCCATGAGCTATATATAATAAATATTAGTCTTGAGTGAAGGGCTTTGCTATCTTGCTATGATCTGGAGGAAATAAAAGAAAAAGAAAGAATAAAAAGAAATAAAGAGATCATATGGATCTTATAGAGAGTAATGACTTCACATATTAAGAGTATGATGAATAAAAGTTGTTGAGAGTTGGCAAACATAGTTTTGGTCATTGTTGTAATTAATAGGAACTAATAAAGAAAGAGAGGTTCTCACATATAAATATACTATCTTGGACATCTTTTATGATTGTGAGCACTCATTAAAATATGACATGCTAAAGAGTTGATGTTGGACAAGGAAGACAACGTAATGGGTTATGTTTTCTTATATCTGAAATAAAGTATATTGTCATGGATCATCGAACATGTTGAGCTTGCCTTTCCCTCTCATGCTAGCCAAATTCTTTGGACCAAGTAGAGATACTACTTGTGCTTCCAAATGTTCCTAAACCCAGTTTTTCCATGAGAGTCCACCATATCTACCCATAGATTGAGTAAGATCCTTCAAGTAAGTTGTCATTGTTGCAAGCACTAAAAATTGCTCTTTAAATATGTATGATTTATTAGTGTGGGAGAAAATAAGCTTTATACGATCTTGTGACATGGAAGAAATAAAAGCGATGGACTGCATAATAAAAGTCCATATCACAAGTGGCAATATAAAGTGACATTCTTTTGCATTAAGATTTTGTGCATCCAATCCTAAAAGCACATGACAACCTCTGGTTCCCTCTACGAAGGGCCTATCTTTTATTTTTGTCTTATACCTTCATACAAGGGTCATGGTGATCTTCACCTTTCCTTTTTTACATTTTATACTTTGTCAAGCACATTGTGTTGGAAAGATCCTGATATATATATATATCCAATTGGACGTAAGTTAGCATGAACTATTATTGTTGACATTACCCTTGAGGTAAAAGGTTGGGAGGCAACACTATAAGCCCCTATCTTTCTCTGTGCCCAATTAAAACTTCATACCCACAAGTATTGCATGAGTGTTAGCAATTGTGAAAGACTAAATGATAGTTGAGTATGTGGACTTGCTGAAAAACTCTTATATTGACTCTTTCCGATGTTATGATAAATTGCAATTGCTTCAATGACCGAGATTATAGTTTGTTAGTTTTCAATGAAGTTTCTGATTCATACTTGACATCGTGAATAGATTGTTACTTTAGTATAAGAAATCATATGACAATATTTATATATGTTGCTGTTATAAGAATGATCATGATGCCCTCATGTCCGTATTTTATTTTATCGACACCTCTATTTCTAAACATGTGGACATATTTTTCGATATTGGCTTCCGCTTGAGGACAAGCGAGGTCTAAGATTGGGGGAGTTGATACGTCCGTTTTGCATCATGCTTTGATATTGATATTTACTGCATTATGGGCTGTTATTACCCATTATGTCACAATACTTATGCCTTTTCTCTCTTATTTTACAAGGTTTACACAAAGAGGGAGAATGCCGGCAACTGGAATTCTGGGTTGGAAAAGGAGCAAATATTAGAGACCTATTCTGCACAACTCCAAAAGTCCTGAAACTCCACGGATGTTATTTTTGGAATTAATAAAAAAATACTAAGCGAAGAAAATACCAGAGGGGGGCCACCCACCGTCCACGAGGCTGGGGGCGTGCCCTACCCCCCTGGGCGCACCCCCCTGCCTCGTGGGCCACCTGGCAGGCCTCCGGTGCCCATCTTTGGCTATATGAAGTCTTTCGCCCTGGAAAAATCAAGAAGACGCTTTCGGGACGAAACATCGCCGCCACGAGGCGGAACCTTGGCAGAACCAATCTAGGGCTCCGGCGGAGCTGTTCTGCCGGGGAAACATCCCTCCGAGAGGGGGAAATCGTCACCATCGTCATCACCATCGATCGTCTCACCGGGAGGGGTTCAATCTCCATCAACATCTTCACCAGCACCATCTCCTCTCAAACCCTAGTTCATCTCTTGTATCCGATCTTTGTCTCAAAGCCTCAGATTGGTACCCGTGGGTTGCTAGTAGTGTTGATTACTCCTTGTAGTTGATGCTAGTTGGTTTATTCGGTGTAAGATCATATGTTCAGATCCTATATGCATATTAATAACCCTCTAATCATGAACATGAATATGATTTGTGAGTAGTTACATTTGTTCCTGAGGACATGGGAGAAGTCTTGCTATAAGTAGTCATGTGAATTTGGTATTCGTTCGATATTCTGATAAGATGTATGTTGTCTTTCCTGTAGTGGTGTCATGTGAACATCGACTACATGACACTTCACCATTGTTTGCGCCTAGAGGAAGGCATTGGGAAGTAATAAGTAGATGATGGGTTGCTAGAGTGATAGAAGCTTAAACCCTAGTTTATGTGTTGCTTCATAAGGGGTTGATTTGGATCCATATGTTTCATGCTATGGTTAGGTTTACCTTAATTTTTCTTTCGTAGTTGCGGATGCTTGCGAGAGTACTTAATCATAAGTGGGATTCTTGTCCAAGGAAGGGCAGCACCCAAGCACCGGTCCACCCACATATCAAATTATCAAAGTAACGAACGCGAATCACATGAGCACGATGAAAACTAGCTTGAGATAATTCCCATGTGTCTTCGAGAGCGTTTTCCTTCATATAAGAATTTTTCCAGGCTTGTCCTTTGCTAGAAAAAGGATTAGGCCACCTTGCTGCACCTTATTTACTTTTTTTACTTGTTACCTGTCACGAATTACTTTATCACAAAACTATCTATTACCGATAATTTCAGTGCTTGCAGAGAATACCTTACTGAAAACCGCTTGTCATTTCCTTCTACTCCTTGTTGGGTTCGACACTCTTACTTATCGAAAGGACTACGATAGATCCCCTACACTTGTGGGTCATCATGCCACAATATAGAAAATTACATGGATAAATATGTTAGGTAGCATTCCACATCAAAAATTCCGTTTTTATCATTTACCTACTCGAGGACGAGCAGGAATTAAGCTTGGGGATGCTTGATACGTCTCCAACGCAACTATAATTTTTGATTGTTCCATGCTATTATATTATCTGCTCTAGATGTTTAATGGGCTTTAATATGCTATTTTATATTATTTTTGGGACTAACCTATTAACCGAGGGCCGAGTGCCAGTTTCTGTTGTTTTGCCTATTTTAGAGTTTTGCAGAAAAGGAATACCAAACAGAGTCCAAACGGAATGAAACCTTCGCGATGATCTTTCTTGGATCGAAAGAAAACCAGAAGACTTGGAGATGAAGTCGGAGACGCAACGAGGAAGCAACGAGGCAGGAGGGCACGCCCCCACCCTCATGGGCCCCTCGTAGCTCCCCATGCCTAGTTCCTTCACCTATATATACTCTCATACACTAAAAACATCAGGGGGAGCCATGAAACCACTTTTCCACTGCCGCAACCTTCTATACCCGTGAGATCCCATCTTGGGGCCTTTTCCGGCGTCCTACCGGAGGGGGATTTGATCATGGAGGGATTCTACACCAACACCATTACCTCTCCGATGAAGCGTGAGTAGTTTACCACAGACCTTCGGGTCCATAGTTATTAACTAGATGGCTTCTTCTCTCTCTTTGATTCTCAATACCATGTTCTCCTCGATATTCTTGGAGATCTATTCGATGTAATACTCCTTTTGCGGTGTGTTTGCTGAGATCTGATGAATTGTGGATTTATGATCAAGATTATCTATGAATATTATTTGGTTCTTCTCTGAATTCTTATACGCATGATTTGATATCTTTGCAAGTCTCTTCGAATTATCGGTTTAGTTTGGCCTACTAGATTGATCTTTCTTGCAATGGGAGAAGTGCTTAGCTTTGGGTTCAATCTTGCGGTGTCCCTTCCCAGTGACAGTAGGGGCAGCAAGGCACGTATTGTATTGTTGCCATCGAGGATAACAAGATGGGATTTTCATCATATTGCTTGAGTTAATTCCTCTACATCATGTCATCTTGCTTAATGCGTTGCTCTGTTCTTTATGAACTTAATACTCTAGATGCATGCTGGATAGCGGTCGATGTGTGGAGTAATAGTAGTAGATGCTGGCAGGAGACAGTCTACTTGACATGGACGTGATGCATATGTTCATGATCATTGCATTAGATGTCGTCATAACCATGCGCTTTTCAATCAATTGCTCGATAGTAATTTATTCACCCACGGCAATATATGCTATCTCGAGAGAAGCCACTAGTGAAACATATGGCCGCCCGGGTCTCTTTTCCATATTATTGAATCTCATTTACATCTCGCTAGTTTCCGATCTACTATTTTGTAATCTTTACTTTCCAATATATAAACCAAAAATACCAAAAATATTTACTATGACGTTTATCTATCTCTATGGGATCTCACTTTTGCGAGTGACCATGAAGGGATTGACAATGCCTTTAACGCGTTGGTTGCAAGTTCTTGATTGTTTGTGCAGGTATTTGGTGACTTATGTGTAGTCTCATACTGGATTGATACCTTGGTTCTCAAAACTGAGGGACATACTTACGCTACTTTGCTGCATCACCCTTTCCTCTTCAAGGGAAAACCAACGCAAGCTCAAGAGGTAGCAATGCACTAGAGCTATAAGTTTATGAAAGCTCAAAAATAAACTAAGTGGGTGTGCATCCAACTTGCTTGCTCATGAAGACCTAGGGCAATTTGAGGAAGCCCATCTTTGGAATATAGAAGCCAAGTTCTATAATGAAAAATTCCCACTAGTATATATGAAAGTAACAAAATAAGAGACTCTCTGTCATGAAGATCATGGTGCTACTTTGAAGCAGAAATGTGGTAAAAGGATAGTAACATTGCCCCTTCTCTCTTTTTCTCTCATTTTTTTGTTCTCTTTTTCTATTTTTTTAATTTTTTTTTCTTGGCTTCTTTGGCCTCTTTTTTTGGTCTTCATTCAAATATTCTATGCCAAACATTTTATAGCATTCTTATTCTAACAATTCTTTCATTTCTACAATTTATGTTGAGCAATATAAGCCATAGAAACTAGGAAACAAGCAAACTATGCATTGAAAAGAGAATCTATCACAAACAGAACAGTCTGTAGTAATCTGTACTCAAACTATACTTCTTCTACTCCAAAAATTATGAAAAAATTAGGACCACGTGATCAATTTGTATATTAATCTTCTGCAAAAATAATCAACTCAAAATCACTCATTTGTTAAAAATGAGAGCTATTTTCGTCAGCGCAAAAGTTTCTGTTTTTTCAGCAAGATCAAATCAACTATCACCCAACATGATCCCAAAGGCTTTACTTGGCACTACAGTAGTATAATCATGTGAACACACCAAAACTGTAGATAAAAGTGTTGGGTTGTCTCCCGACAAGCGCTTTTCTTTAATTCCTTTTAGCTAGGTATGATGATTTCAATGATGCTCGTATAAAAGAAAAGAATTGAAACATGAAAAAGAGCATCATGAGTCACATGGAAGCACATTTAAGCCTAACCCACTTCCTATGCATAGGGATTTTGTGAGCAAATAATTCATGGGAACAAGAATCAACTAGCATAGGAAGGCAAAACGTGCATAACTTCAAAACTTTCAACACATAGAGAGGAAACTTGATATTATTGAGATATGTAAAAGCATATGTTCCTCTCTCATAATAATTTTTAGTAGCATCATGAAGAAATTCAACAATATAACCATCACATAAAGAATTCTCCACATAAGCAAAGCAATTTTGTTACTCTCCACATAAGCAAATTTATTCTCATGAATAGTGGTGGGAGCAAACTCAACAAAATAACTACCATGAGATTGAAAATTAAAATCATGATGACATGTTTCATGGGTATAATTATTCAATAAAGCATACATGTCATCACCATAATCATCATAGATAGCGACCTTGTTCTCATACTCTATTGAAGCCTCATCCAAAATGGTGGATTCATCATTAAATAAAGTCATGACCTCTCCGAATCCACTTTCATCATGATAATCGTCATAAATAGGAGGCATGCAATCATTATAAAAAATTTGCACATCAAATTTTGGGGGACTAAAAACATCATCTTCATCAAACATAGCATCCCCAAGCTTGTAGCTTGCATATCATTAGCATCATGGATATTCAAAGAGTTCATGCCAACAACATTGCAATCATGCTCATCATTCAAATATTCTATGCCAAACATTTTATAGCATTCTTCTTCTAACAATTGAGCACAACTTTCCAATCCATCATTTTCAAGAAAGATATTCTAAAGATGATCAATAATATGATGCAACCTCAATTCCACTTTTTTGTAGTTTTATTTTTATAAACCAAACTAGTGATAAAAAAAGAAACTAAAAGATTCGATTGCAAGATCTAAAGATATACCTTTAAGCACTCACCTCCCTGGCAATGACGCCAGAAAAGAGCTCGTTGACGGGATGTGAGTGTCGCTTACCTAACCTCCCCGGCAACAGCGCCAGAAAAGAGCTTGATGTCTACTATGCAACTTTATTCTTGTAGATACGTGTTGGGCCTCCAAGCGCAGAGTTCTGTAGGACAGTAGAAATTTTCCCTCAAGTGGATGACCTACGGTTTATCAATCCGTGGGAGGCGTAGGATGAAGATAGTCCCTCTCAAGCAACCCTGCAATCAAATACAAGAAATCTCTTGTGTTCCCAACACACCCAATACAATGGCAAATTGTATAGGTGCACTAGCTCGGCGAAGAGATGGTGATATAAGTGTAGTATGGATAGTAGATATGAGTTTTTGTAATGCAAACAATAAAAAACAGCAAGGTAGTAAATAGTAAATGGAGCACAAATGGTATTGCAATGATGGAAAATGAGGCCTAGGGTGCATACTTTCACTAGTGCAATCTCTCAACAATGCTAACATAGTTGGATCATATGATTATCCCTCAAAGTGCAATAAAGAATCACTCCCGAGTTCCTATTAGCGGAGAACAAAAGATAGAAATTGTTTGTGGGGTACAAATCCACCTCAAAGTTATTCTTTCCGATCAATCTATCCTAGAGTTCGTACTAAAATAAAAGCAAGCTATTCTTTCCGATCAATCTAATCAAGAGTTTGTACTAAAATAACACCATATGATGCATATCAACCAACTCTAATGTCACCTAGATACCCCAATGTCACCATTTGTACCCATGAGTTAATTATACGATATGTATCAAACAATTTTAGATTCATAATGCTCAATCCACACAAAGAACTACAAGGAGACCACAAAGTTTCTATCGGAGAAAAGATAATAAAAACATGCATCAACCCCTATGCATAGATTACCCCAAAGTCACACCGGGAATCCGCAAGTTGAGTGCCATAACATATATCAAGTGAATCAAAATAATACCCCATTGTCACCACAGGTATTCATATGCAAGACATATATCATGCATTCTCAGATCTGAACATTCAATCCGACAAGACAAAACTTCAAAGGGTAAAGACTCAATTCATCACAACAAGTGTAGAGAGGGGAGACACACCTTATGATCCATCTATGTTAGCAAAGCCCATGATACATCTAGATTGTGACATCTCAAGATCGCGTGCAAGAGAGATTAAACACATAGCTACTTGTACAAACCCTCAGCCCCGAGGGTGGACTACTCCCTCCTCATCATGGTGGCTGCCGGGATGATGAAGATGGCCACTGGAGATGATTCCCCTCTCTGACAGGGTGCCGGAACGGGTCCTGATTGGTTTTCGGTGGCTATAGAGGCTTGCATGGCAGAACTTCTGATCTAGGGTTATTTCTGATGGTTTCTCTATTTATAGGAATTTTTGGCGTCGGTCTCACGTCCAGATGGGCCTCAAGGTGAGCATGATACACCGGGGCACGGTGAAGGGCCCAGGCGCGCCCCGGTGGGTTGTGCCCTCCTCGTGGCTCTTTTGGCCCTCCCAGGAAGCTTCGGGGGTCTCTTTTGTTAAAAAAATCATCAAAAAGTTTTAGCTTATTTGGAGAACTTTCATTTCTGCACAAAAAACAACACCATGGTAGTTGTGCTGAAAACTGCGTCATTCCGGGTTAGTTCCATGCAAATCATACCCAAACCATATAAATTATTGTAAACATGACATGAATACTTCATAAATTATAGATACGTTGGAGACGTATCGACATCCCCAAGCTTAACTCCTACTCGTCCTCGAGTAGGTAAATGATAAAACAAATAATTTATGAAGTGTGGATTCTAGCATAGTGCACAAGTTTTATCAATGACAATTTCAATCACTTTTCCTATCATCATAACAACAATTCTTGCTTATAAAACTTATCATGACCAAGTAGCAACCAATTCACATGTTAAGGTTCAAACAATGAATTCTCTTGAAACTCAACAACCTATGTTCTCAGTCACCAAGCAATTGTAATTCAACTTATTCAACAGAGTCTAAGTAAGAGCTCCGCATACTCAACCATCATATAGTCTTCTATGATTGCTAATACTCACCGCATACACATGAGCAAAACATTTCAACCAGACACATAGAAAGATAGGGGCTTATAATTTCACCTCCCAACGTATTCACCTCAAGGGTGATGTGAACAATAATAACTCATGTTACCCATATCCAACTGGATATATGTGCCTAGATCTTTCCTCACCACATGATGCTTGCCAAAGGAGAAACATAAAAAGGAATAGAGAGAAAAACTTTGACTCTTGCATGAAAGTAAATACATAAAAGTAAAAGATAGGCCCTTCAGAGAGGGAATTAGAGGTTGTCATGCGCTTATTTGTTTGTATGCTCAACCCCTTAGTGCAAAAGAACGTCACTTTATATTGCCCCTTGTGATAGCAACCTTTACTATGCAGTTTGTCACTTTAATTCCTCACCGTCACAAGTTCGTACAACTCTCAATTTTCTCATACACTAAATGATCTAACAATTCTAGAAGCAATTTTTATTGCCTTATTGCACCGATGACAACTTACTTGAAGGATATTACTCAATCCATAGGTAGGTATGGTGGACTCTCAAAACAAGATTTGGGTTTAAGGGTTTTTGGATGCACAAGTGGTATCTCTACTTGGTGCGGAATTTTCGGCTAGCAAATATAGGGGGCAAGCACCACATGTTGAAGGATCTATGACAATATAACTTCTATGCGAATATGAACAAACATAAATCATTATGTTGTCTTCCTTGTCCAACATCAAAAAATTTGGCATATAATATTTTGATGGGGGCTCACAATCACAAAATATTTCCAGGATAGTGTATTTGTGATAACCCACAAGTATAGGGGATCGGAACAGTTTTTGAGGGTAGAGTATTCAACCAAAATTTATTGATTCAACACAAGGGGAGCTAAAGAATATTCTCAAGTATTAGCAGCTGAGTTGTCAATTCAACCACACCCTAAAGACTTAATATCTGCAGCAAAGTATTTAGTAGCAAAGTAGTATGGAAGTAACGGTAACGGTGGCAAAAGTAACAGTAACAATTTTGTAGTAATCATAACAGTGGTAACGGAGAAGTAACTAAGCAAAGATCAATATGTGAAAAGCTCGTAGGCAATGGATTAGTGATGGATAATTATGTCGGATGCGATTCCTCATGTAACAGTTACAACATAGGGTGACACGGAACTAGCTCTAGTTCATCAGTATAATGTAGGCATGTATTCCGAATATAGTCATACGTGCTTATGGAAAAGAACTTGCATGACATCTTTTGTCCTACCATCCCGTGGCAGCGGGGTCCTATTGGAAACTAAGGGATATTAACGCCTCCTTTTAATAGAGTACTAGACCAAAGCATTAACACTTAGTGAATACATGAACTCCTCAAACTACGGTCATCACCAGGAGTGGTCCCAATAATTGTCACTTCGGGGTTGCCGGATCATAACACATAGTAGGTGACTATTGACTTGCAAGATAGGATCAAGAACTCACATATAGTCATGAAAACATAATAGGTTTAGATCTGAAATCATGGCACTTGGGCCCTAGTGACAAGCATTAAGCATGGCAAAGTCATAGCAACATCAATCTTAGAACATAATGGATACTAGGAATCAAACCCTAACAAAACTAACTCGATTACATGGTAAATATCATCCAACCCATCACCGTCCAGCAAGCCTACGATGGGGTTACTCATGCACGGTGGTGAGCATCATGAAATTGGTGATGGAGGATGGTTAATGATGACGATGGCGATGGATTCCCCTCTCCGGAGCCCCGAACGGACTCCATATCAGCCCTCTTGAGGAAGATTAGGGCTTGGCAGTGGCTCCGTATCGTAAAACGCGATGAATCCTTCTCTCTGTTTTTTCTCCCCGAAAGTGAATATATGGAGTTGGGTTGAGGTCAGTGGAGTCCTAGGGGGGCCACGAGGCAGGGGGCACGCCCTCCACCCTCGTGGACAGGGTGTGGTCCCCCTGACATTGATTCTTTCACCAATATTTTTTATTAATTCCAAAACGTGTCTCCGTGGATTTTCAGGTCATTCCGAGAACTTTTATTTCTGCACAAAAATAACACCATGGCAGTTCTGCTGAAAACAACGTTAGTCCGGGTTAGTTCCATCCAAATCATGCAAGTTAGAATCCAAAACAAGGGCAAACGTGTTTGGAAAAGTAGATACGTTGGAGACGTATCAACTCCCCCAAGCCTAAACCTTTGCTTGTCCTCAAGCAATTCAGTTGACAAACTGAAAGTGATAAAGGAAAACTTTTACAAACTCAGTTGGATCTTGTTGTTGCAAATATGTAAAGCCAGCATTCAAGTTTTTAGCAAAGATTATGAACTAACCATGTGCATAATAACATTTAGGTCACACATTTACTCATATATATGGCATAATCAACTAGCGAGCAATAATAATAAATCTCAGATGACAACACTTTCTCAAAACAATCATAATCTGATATAACAAGATGGTATCCCGCTAGCCCTTTCTAAGACCGCAAAACATAAATGCAGAGCACCCCTGAAGATCAAGGACTGACTAAACATTGTAATTCATGGTAAAAGAGATCCAGTCACAGTCATACTCAAGGTAAATTAATAGCAATGCATGCAAATGACAGCGGTGCTCTACAACTGGTGCTTTTTAATAAGAGGATGATGACTCAACATAAAAGTAAATAGATAGGCCCTTCGTAGAGGGAAGCAGGGATTTGCAGAGGTGCCAAAGCTCGGGTTTTGAAATAGAGATAAATAATATTTTGAGTGGCTTACTTTCATTGTCAACATAACAACCAAGAGATCTCGATATCTTCCATGCTACACACATTATAGGCGGTTCCCAAACAGAATGGTAAAGTTTATACTCCCCCACCACCAACAAACATCAATCCATGGCTTGTCCGAAACAACGTATGCCATCCAACTAACAACAATCTCGGGGGAGTTTTGTTTGCAATAATTTGGTTTTGATTTAAGCATGTGACTAGGCATCCCGATTACCGGCCATTTTCTCGTGAATGATGAGCGGACTCATCGTGATAATAACCCACCTAGCATGGAAGATATAGACAGCCCTAGTTGATACATGAGCTATTCGAGCATACAAAACATAATTTCATTTGAAGGTTTAGAGTTTGGCACATACAAATTTACTTGGAACGGCAGGTAGATACCGCATATAGGAAGGTATGGTGGACTCGTATGGGATAACTTTGGGGCTTATGGAAGTGGATGCACAAGCAGTATTCCTGCTTAATACAAGTGAAGGTTAGAAAGAGACTGGGAAGCGACCAGCTTGAGAGCGACAACAGTCATGAACATGCATTAAGATTAATCAACAATGAGTGCAAGCATGAGTAGGATATAAATCACCATGAACATAAGTATCATAGAGGCTATGTTGATTTTGTTTCAACTACATGCGTGAACATGTGCCAAGTCAAGCCACTCGAATCATTCAAAGGAGGATACCACCCTATCATACCACATCACAACCATTTTAATAGCATCTTGGCACACAAGACAAACCATTATAAACTCCTAGCTAATAAGCATGGCATGAGAAACTATAATATCTAATTGTCATTGCAAACATGTTTCATCCATAATAGGTTGAATCAGGAATAGTGGACTAATCATATTTACAAAAACAAGATAGGTCGAGTTCATACCAGCTTCTCTCATCTCAATCAGTCCATCATAATCGTCATTATTGCCTTTCACTCGCACGATCGAATAGTGTGGATAATATAATAGTGCACGTGCATTGGACTAAGCTGGAATCTGCAAGCATTTAATACAAAGGAGAAGACAAGGTAATATGGGCTCTTAGTTAGATCAACAATAATGCATATGAGAGCCACTTGATACGTCTCCAACGTATCTATAATTTTTGATTGTTCCATGCTATTATATTACCTGTTTTGGATGTTTATGGGCTTTACTTTACACTTTTATATCATTTTTGGGACTAACCTACTAATCGGAGGCCCAACCCGTATTGCTGTTTTTTGCCTATTTCAGTATATCGAAGAAAAGGAATATCAAACGGAGTCCAAACGCAATTAAACCTTCGGGAGCGATCTTTTTGGAACAAACGTGATCCAGAGGACTTGGAGTGCAAGTCAAGAAGCTTCCGAGGCGGCCACGAGGGTGGAGGGCATGCCCCCCTACTAGGCGTGCCCCCTATCTCGTGGGCCCCTCGGGCGTCCACCGACGTACTTCTTCCTCCTATATATACCTATGTACCCCGAAACCATCAGGGGAGCCACTGAAAAACTATTTCCACTGCCGTAACCTTCTGTATCCGCGAGATCCCATCTTGGAGCCTTCGCCGGTGCTCCGCCAGAGGGGGAATCGACCATGGAGGGCTTCTACATCAACACCATAGCCCTTCCGATGAGTTGTGAGTAGTTTACCACATACCTTTGGGTCCATAGTTATTAGCTAGATGGCTTCTTCTCTCTCTTTGATTCTCAATACAAAGTTCTCCTCCCTCTTCTTGGAGATCTATTTGATGTAACTCTTTTTGCGGTGTGTTTCTCGAGATCCGATGAATTGTGGGTTTATGATCAAGTTTATCTATGAGAAATATTTGAATCTCCTCTGAATTGTTTTAAGTATGATTGGTTATCTTTGCAAGTCTCTTCGAATTATCAGTTTGGTTTGGCCTACTAGATTGATCTTTCTTGCAATGAAAGAAGTGCTTAGCTTTGGGTTCAATCTTGCGGTGTCCTTTCCCAGTGACTGCAGGGGCAGCAAGGCACGTATTGTATTGTTGCCATCGAGGATAAAAAGATGGGTGATACGTCTCCAACGTATCTATAATTTTTGATTGTTCCATGCTATTATATTACCTGTTTTGGATGTTTATGGGCTTTATTTTATACATTATTATCATTTTTGGGACTAACCTACTAACCGGAGGCCCAACCCGTATTGCTGTTTTTTTGTCTATTTCAGCATTTCGAAGGAAAGGAATATCAAACGGAGTCCAAACGGAATAAAACCTTCGGAAGTGTGATTTTTGGAACGAACATGATCCAGAGGACTTGGATTGCAAGTCAAGAAGCAGTCAAGGCGGCCACGAGAGGGTAGGGCGCCCCCCTATAGGGCGCGCCCCCTGTCTCGTGGGCCCCTCGGGCGGCCACCGACATACTTCTTCCTCCTATATAAGCCTACATACCCTCGAAAACATCCATGGAGCAACCGAAACACAATTTCCACCACAGTAACCTTCTGTATCCGCTAGATCCCATCTTGGAGTCATCGCCGACATTCTGCCGGAGGGGGATTCCACCATGGAGAGCTTCTACATCAACACCATATCCCTTCCGATGAGTTGTGAGTAGTTTACCACAGACCTTCGGGTCCATAGTTATTAGCTAGTTGGCTTCTTCTCTCTTTTTGGATCTCAATACAATGTTCTCCCCCTCTCTTGTGGAGATCTATTCGATGTAATCTCTTTTTGCAGTGTGTTTGTCGAGATCCGATGAATTGTGGGTTTATGATCAGATTTATCTTTGGATAATAACTGAATCTTCTCTGAATTCTTTTATATGATTGAGTTATCTTTGCAAGTCTCTTCGAATTATCGGTTTTGTTTGGCCTAGTAGATTGATCTTTCTTGCCATGGGAGAAGTGCTTAGCTTTGGGTTCAATCTTGCGGTGGTCTTACCCAGTCACAGAAAGGGTTGCAAGACACGTATTGTATTGTTGCCATCGAGGATAAAAAGATGGGGTTTATATCATATTGCTTGAGTTTATCCATCTACATCATGTCATCATGCTTAATGTGTTACTCTGTTCTTATGAACTTAATACTCTAGATGCATGCTGGATAGCGGTCGATGTGTGGAGTAATAGTAGTAGATGCAGGCAGGAGTCGGTCTACTTGTTGCGGACGTGATGCCTATATACATGATCATGCCTAGATAACATCATAATTATTCTCTTTTCTATCAATTGCTCGACAGTAATTTGTTCACCCACCGTAATACTTATGCTCTTAAGAGAAGCCACTAGTGAAACCTATGGCCCCCGAGTCTATCTCTTATCATATTTGCTTCTAATCTACTTTTATTTGCATCTTTATTTTCTGCATCTATATTATAAAATACCAAAAATATATTTATCTTATCATATTATCTCTATCAGATCTCACTTTCGCAAGTGGCCGTGAAGGGATTGACAACCCCTTTGTCGCGTTGGTTGTGAGTTCTTTGTTTGTTTGTGTAGGTTTGTGGGACTTGTTGAGAAGCCTCCTACTGGATTGATACCTTGGTTCTCAAAAACTGAGGGAAATACTTATGCTACTGTGCTGCATCACCCTTTCCTCTTCAAGGAAGACCAACGCAAGCTCAAGACGTAGCAAGAAGGATTTCTGGCACCGTTGCCGGGGAGGTCTTCGCTCAAGTCAAGACATACCAAGTACCCATCACAAACTCACTCCCTCGCATTTACATTATTTGCCATTTGCCTCTCGTTTTCCTCTCCCCCACTTCACCCTTGCCGTTTTATTCGCCCTCTCCTTCCCAATCTCCTCTCTTTTCTGCTTGCATTTTTCTTCCCCTCTATTTTGCTTGCCATTTTCTGTTTGCTTGTGTGTTGGATTACTTGTTGCCATGGCGCAAGATAATACCAAATTGTGTGATTTCTCGAATACCAATAATAATGATTTCCTTAGTACTCCGATTGCTCCTCTTAATGATGTTAAGTCTTGTGAAATCAATACCGCTTTGCTGAATCTTGTTATGAAAGATCAATTTGCCGGCCTTCCTAGTGAAGATACCGCTACTCATCTAAACAACTTTGTTGATTTGTGTGATATGCAAAAGAAGAAAGATATGGATAAGGATATTGTTAAATTGAAGCTATTTCTGTTTTCACTTAGAGATCGTGCTAAAGTTTGGTTTTCATCTTTGCCTAAAAATAGTATTGATTCTTGGAACAAGTGCAAAGATGCTTTTATCTCTAAGTATTTTCCTCCCGCTAAGATCATCACTCTTAGGAACGATATTATGAATTTTGAACAACCTGATCATGAGCATGTTGCCCAATCTTGGGAAAGAATGGAATTGATGATTCACAATTGGCCTACTCATGGTTTGAATTTATGGATGATCATACAAAATTTTTATGCCGGATTGAATTTTGCTTCTAGAAATCTTTTAGATTCGGCCGCCGGAGGCACGTTTATGGAAATCACTTTAGGAGATGCTACAAAACTTCTTGATAATATTATGGCTAATTATTCTCAATGGCATACCGAACGATCTACTAGTAAAAAAGTGCATGCTATAGAAGAAATTAATGTTCTGAGTGGAAAGATGGATGAGCTTGTGCGATTGTTTGCTACTAAGAGTTCATCTATTGATCCCAATGATATGCCTTTATCTACCTTGATTGAGAATAATAATGAATCTATGGATGTGAATTTTGTTGGTAGGAATAATTTTGGAAACAATGCTTATAGAGAAACTTTAATTCTAGACCGTTCCCTAGCAATTCCTCTAATAATTATGGAAATTCCTACAATAATTCTTATGATAATTTTAAGAAGATGCCCTCTGATTTTGAGAATAGTGTGAAATAATTTATGATTTCTCAAAAGAATTTTAATGCTTTGCTTGAAGAAATATTGCTCAAAGTTGATGATTTGGCTAGGAATGTTGATAGACTTTCACTTGATGTTGATTCTCTCAAACTTAGATCTTCTCCTCCTAAGCATGATATCAATGAGTCTCTCAAAGCAATGAGATTTTCCATTGACAAGTGCAAGGAAAGAACCGCTAGATTGCGTGCTAAGAAAGATAGCTTTATAAAAGCGTGTTCTAGTTTCCATGAAAATAATGATGAAGAACTTAAGGTTATTCATTTAAGGAGAATAATGGTTACTCTGTTTATGTGAATAATACCTTCAATGGTCTAGAACCTAAAAGGAATGGTTTACTGAATCTCGATCGTAGTGATACACATTTTCATGCCAAAAGGGATATAAGATAGTAATGATAGTACCACTTACTTGTGGCACTGCCATGTAAGTCATATTGGTATAAAACGCATGATGAAGCTCCATGTTGATGGATCTTTGGACTCACTCGTTTTTGAAAGGTTTGAGACATGCAAACCATGTCTATTGGTGTATACGCATGAAGAAACTCCATGCAGATGGATCGTTTGGACTCACTTGATTTTGAATCACTTGAGATATGCAAATCATACCACATAGGCAAGATGACTGAAAAACCTCGGTTTCAGTAAGATGGAACAAGATAGCAATTTGTTGGAAGTAACACACTATGATGTGTGCAGTCCAATAAGTGCTGAGGCATGCAGTGAATATCGTTATGTTTTACTGCACAGATGATTTAAGTAGATATTGTATATTTACTTGGTGAAACACAAGTCTGAACTATTGAAGGGTTCAAGTAATTTCAGAGTGAAGTTGAAGGTCATTGTGACAAGAGGATAAAATGTCTATGATATGATCATAGAGATGAGTATCTGAGTTACGAGCTTTGGCACACAATTAAGACATTGTGGAAATTGTTTCACAATTAATACCGCCTGGAACACCATAGTGTGATGGTGTGTCCGAACATCATAGTTGCACCCTATTGGATATGGTGCGTACCATGATATCTCTTATCGAATTACCACTATCGTTCATGGGTTAGGCATTAGAGATAACCGCACTCACTTTAAATAGGGCACCACGTAATTCCGTTGAGACGACATCGTTTGAACTGTGGTTTGGAGAAACCTAAGTTGTCGTTTCTTAAAGGTTTGGAGCTGCGATGCTTATGTGAAAAAGTTTCAGGTTGATAAGCTCGAACCCAAAGCGGATAAAATGCATCTTCATAGGACACCCAAAACAGTTGGGTATACCTCCTAATTCAGATCCGAAAGCAATAAGGATTGTTTCTTGAATCGGGTCCTTTCTCGAGGAAAGGTTTGTCTCGAGAATTGAGTGGGAGGATAGTGGAGACTTGATGAGGTTATTGAACCATCACTTCAACCAGTGTGTAGCAGGGCACAGGAATTTGTTCCCGTGGCACCTACACCAATTGAAGTGGAAGCTTATGATATTGATCATGAAGCTTCGGATCAAGTCACTACCGAACCTCGTAGGACAACAAGGACGCGTACTGCTTCAGAGTGGTACGGTGATCTTGTCTTAAAGGTCATGTTGCTAGATAACAATGAACCTACGAGCTATGGAGAAGCGATGGTGGGCCCAAATTCCGACAAATGGTTAGGAGCCATGAAATCCGAGATAGGATCCATGTGTCAGAACAAAGCATGGACTTTGGTGGACTTGCCCAATGATCGGCAAGCCATTGAGATAAATGGATCTTTAAGAAGAAGACTGACATGGACGGTAATGTCACCGTCTATGAAGCTCGACTTGTGGCGAAGAGTTTTTCACAAGTTCAAGGAGTTGACTACGATGAGATTTTCTCATCCGTAGCGATGCTTAAGTCCGTCGGAATCATGTTAGCATTAGCTGCATTTATGAAATCTGGCAGATGGATGTCAAGACGAGTTTCCTTACCAGTTTTCGTAAGGAAAGGTTGTATGTGATACAATCAGAAAAGTTTTGTCGATCCTAAGGATGCTAAAAGGTATGCTGGCTCCAGCGATCCTTCTAAGGACTGGAGTAAGCATCTCGGAGTTGGAATATACACTTTGATAAAATGATCAAAGATTTTGGGTGTATACAAAGTTTATGAGAAACTTGTATTTCCAAATAAGTGAGTGGGAGCACTATGGAATTTCTGATAAGTATATGTTGTTGACATATTGTTGATCAGAAATGATGTAGAATTTCTAGAAAGCATATAGGATTATTTGAAAAGTGTTTTTCAATGGAAAACCTGGATTATGCTACTTGAACAATAAGCATCAAGATCTATAAGATAGATCAAAATGTTTAATAATACTTTCAAATGAGCATATACCTTGACATGATCTTGAAGGTGTTCAAGATTGATCAGTCAAAGAAGGAGTTCTTGCCTGAGATGTAAGGTATGAAGTTAAGACTTAAAGCTCGACCACGGCAGAAAAGAGAGAAAGGACGAAGGTCGTCCCCTATGCTTCAGACGTAGGCTCTATAGTATGCTATGCTGTGTACCGCACCGGAAGTGTGCCTTGCCATGAGTCAGTCAAGGGGTACAAGAATGATCCAGGAACGGATCATTGGACAGCGGTCAAAATTATCCTTAGAAGAATAAGGAAATGTTTCTCGATTATGGAGGTGATAGAGAGTTCGGCGTACAGGGTTACGTCGATGCAAGCTTTAACACCTATCCGAATGACTCTGAGTAGCAAACCGGATACGTATAGTGGAGCAACCATTTGGAATAACTTCAAGTGGAGCGTGGAAGCAGCATTTAAAATATGAGATAGAGAATTGCAAAGTACATACGGATCTGAATGTTGCAGACCCGTTGACTAAAACCTCTCTCACAAGCAAAACATGATCAAACCCTAGAACACACTGAGACTTAATCACATGGTGATGTGAACTAGTTTAGACACTAGTAAACTCTTTGGATGTTGGTCACATGGTGATGTGACCTGTTAGTGTTAATCACATGGCGATGTGAACTAGATTATTGACTCTAGTGCAAGTGGGAGACTGTTGGAAATATGCCCTAGAGGCAATGATAAATTGGTTATTATTATTATATTTCCTTGTTCATGATAATCGTTTATTATCCATGCTATAATTGTATTGATAGGAAACTCAGATACATGTGTGGGTACATAGACAACACCATGTCCCTAGTAAGCCTCTAATTGACTAGCTTGTTGATCAACAGATGGTCACGGTTTCCTGACCATGGACATTGGATGTCGTTGATAACGGGATCACATCATTAGGAGAATGATGTGATGGACAAGACCCAATCCTAAGCCTAGCACAAAGATCGTAGTTCGTATGCTAAAGCTTTTCTAATGTCAAGTATCATTTCCTTAGACCATGAGATTGTGTAACTCCCGGATACCGTAAGAATGCTTTGGCTGTACCAAACGTCACAACGTAACTGGGTGGCTATAAAGGTGCACTACAGGTATCTCCGAAAGTATCTGTTGGGTTGGCACGAATCGAGACTGGGATTTGTCACTCCGGTTAATAGAGAGGTATCTCTAGGCCCACTCGGTAGGACATCATCATAATGTGCACAATGTGACCAAGGAGTTGATCACGGGGTGATGTGTTACGGGAACGAGTAAAGAGACTTGCCGGTAACCAGATTGAACAAGGTATTGGCATACCGACGATCGAATCTCGGGCAAGTACAATACCGCTAGACAAAGGGAATTGTATACGGGATCGATTGAGTCCTTGACATCGTGGTTCATCCGATGAGATCATCGTGGAACATGTGGGAGCCAACATGGGTATCCAGATCCCACTGTTGGTTATTGACCGGAGAACGTCTCGGTCATGTCTACATGTCTCCCGAACCCGTAGGGTCTACACACTTAAGGTTCGATGACGCTAGGGTTATAAAGGAAGTTTGTATGTGGTTACCGAATGTTGTTCGGAGTCCCGGATGAGATCCTGGACGTCACGAGGAGTTCCGGAATGGGCCGGAGGTAAAGATTTATATATGGGAAGTCCTGTTTTGGTCACCGGAAAAGTTTCGGGTTTTTCCGGTAACGTACCGGGACCACCGGGAGGGTCCCAGGGGTCCACCAAGTG
Source organism: Triticum dicoccoides (assembly GCF_002162155.2). Lineage (NCBI taxonomy): Eukaryota > Viridiplantae > Streptophyta > Magnoliopsida > Poales > Poaceae > Triticum > Triticum dicoccoides. The sequence goes on from NC_041381.1 coordinate 140,566,224, forward strand.
GGGCCACCAACCCCGGAGGGCTGCTTGGTCCAAGTGTGGGAGGGGACCAGCCCCAGGTGGGCTCGTGCGCCCCCCCACAGGGCCCAAGGCGCAGGGAAGTGGGGAAGGGGGCAAACCCTAGGGCAGATGGGCCCTAAGGCCCACCCTAGGTGCACCTCCCCCCTCTCCCCTTCTAGCCGCCACCCAGATGAGATCTGGGGGCTGCCTCCACCCCTGGGAAGGGAACCCTAGAGGGGGCGCAGCCCCCTCCCCTCCCCCTATATATAAATACTTGAGGTGTGGGGGCTGCCCAAAACGCGAGAACCTCTCCCTCTTGGCAGAGCCCTACCTCTCTAACTCCTCCTCTCCCGCGGTGCTTGGCGAAGCCCTGCTGGACTACCACGCTCCTCCATCACCACCACGCCGTTGTGCTGCTGCTGGATGGAGTCTTCCTCAACCTCTCCCTCTCTCCTTGCTGGATCAAGGCGTGGGAGACGTCACTGGGCTGTACGTGTGTTGAACGCGGATGTGCCGTCCGTTCGGCACTAGGATCTCCGGTGATTTGGATCATGACGAGTACGACTCCTTTAACCCCGTTCTCTTGAACGCTTCCGCTTAGAAATCTACAAGGGTATGTAGATGCACTCTCCTTTCCCTCGTTGCTGGTTTCTCCATAGATAGATCTTGGTGATTCGTAAGAAAATTTTGAATTTCTGCTACGTTCCCCAACGGTGGTATCGGAGCTAGGTCTATTGCATAGGTTCTTTGCACGAGTAGAACACAAAGTAGTTGTGGGCGTTGATTTTGTTCAATATGCTTACCGTTACTAGTCCAATCTTGTTTCGATGGTATTGTGGGATGAAGCGGCCCGGACCGACCTTACACGTACACTTATGTGAGACAGGTTCCACCGACTGACATGCACTTGGTGCATAAGGTGGCTAGCGGGTGCCAGTCTCTCCCGCTTTAGTCGGAACGGATTCGATGAAAAGGGTCCTTATGAAGGGTAAATAGCAATTGACATATCACGTTGTGGTTTTGCGTAGGTAAGAAACGTTCTTGCTAGAAACCCATAGCAGCCACGTAAAACATGCAAACAACAATTAGAGGACGTCTAACTTGTTTTTGCAGGGTATGCTATGTGATGTGATATGGCCAAGAAGAATGTGATGAATGATATGTGATGTATGAGATTGATCATGTTCTTGTAATAGGAATCACGACTTGCATGTCGATGAGTATGACAACCGCAGGAGCCATAGGAGTTGTCTTTATTTATTGTATGACCTGCGTGTCATTGAACAACGCCATGCAATTACTTTACTTTATTGCTAACCGGTAGCCATAGTAGTAGAAGTAATAAGTTGGCGAGACAACTTCATGGAGACACGATGATGGAGATCATGATGATGGAGATCATGGTGTCAGGCCGGTGACGATGATGATCATGGAGCCCCGAAGATGGAGATCAAAAGGAGTAAAATGATATTGGCCATATCATGTCACAATTTGATTGCATGTGATGTTTATCATGTTTATGCATCTTGTTTTCTTAGAACGACGGTAGTAAATAAGATGATCCCTTATTAAAATTTCAAGAAAGTGTTCCCCCTAACTGTGCACCGTTGCGAAAGTTCATCGTTTCGAAGCACCACGTGATGATCGGGTGTGATAGATTCTTACGTTCACATACAACGGGTGTAAGCCAGATTTACACACGCGAAACACTTAGGTTAACTTGACGAGCCTAGCATGTACAGACATGGCCTCGGAACACAAGAGATCGAAAGGTCGAGCATGAGTCGTATAGTAGATACGATCAACATGAAGATGTTCACCGATTATGACTAGTCCGTCTCACGTGATGATCGGACACGGCCTAGTTGACTCGGATCATGTAATCACTTAGATGACTAGAGGGATGTCTATCTGAGTGGGAGTTCATGAGATGAACTTAATTATCCTGAACATAGTCAAAAGATCTTTGCAAATTATGTCGTAAGCTCGCGCTTTAGTTCCACTGTTTAGATATATTCCTAGAGAAAAATATAGTTGAAAGTTGACAGTAGCGATTATGCGGACAGTAGAAAGCTTATGTCCTTAATGCACCGCTCAGTGTGCTGAACCCCAAACGTCGTTTGTGGATGTTGCGAACATCGGACATACACGTTTTTGATAACTACGTGATAGTTCAGTTAAACGGTTTAGAGTTGAGGCACCAAAGACGTTTTTGAAACGTCGCGGAACATATGAGATGTTTCGAGGGCTAAAATTAGGATTTCAGGCTCATGCCCACGTCAAGAGGTATGAGACCTCTGACGATTTTCTTAGCCTGCAAACTAAGGGAGAAAAGCTCAATCGTTGAGCTTGTGCTCATATTGTGTGAGTACAACAATCACTTTAATCAAGTGGGAGTTGATCTTCCAGATGAGATAGTGATGTTTCTCCTGAGTCATTGCCACCAAGCTGCTAGAGCTTCATGATGAACTATAACATATCAGGGATAGATATGATGATCCTTGAGGTATTCACGATGTTTGACACCGCGAAAGTAGAAATCAAGAAGGAGCATCAATTGTTGATGGTTGGTGAAACCACTAGTTTCAAGAAGGGCAAGGGCAAGAAGGGATACTTCATGAAACGGCAAATCAGTTGCTGCTCTAGTGAAGAAACCCAAGGTTTAACCCAAACCCGAGACTAAGTGCTTCTGTAATAAGGGGAACAACCACTGGAGCAGAATCACCCTAGATACTTGGTAGATAAGAAGGCTGGCAAGGTCAATAGAAGTATATTGGATATACATTATGTTAATGTGTACTTTACTAGTACTCCTAGTAGCACCAGGGTATTAGATACCAGTTCGGTTGCTAAGTGTTAGTAACTCGAAATAAAAGCTACGGAATAAACGGAGACTAGCTAAAGGTGAGATGACGATACGTGTTGGAAATGTTTCCAAGGTTGATGTGATCAAGCATCGCACGCTCCATCTACCATCGAGATTGGTGTTAAACCTAAATAATTGTTATTGGTGTTTGCGTTGAGCATAGACATGATTGGATTATGTCTGTCGCAATACGGTTATTCATTTAAGGAGAATAATGGTTACTCTGTTTATTTGAATAATACCTTCAATGGTCTAGCACCTAAAAGGAATGGTTTATTGAATCTCGATCGTAGTGATACACATTTTCATGCCAAAAGGGATATAAGATAGTAATGATAGTACCACTTACTTGTGGCACTTCCAGGTAAGTCATATTGGTATAAAACGCATGATGAAGCTCCATGTTGATGGATCTTTGGACTCACTCGTTTTTGAAAGGTTTGAGACATGCAAACCATGTCTATTGGTGTATACGCATGAAGAAACTCCATGCAGATGGATCGTTTGGACTCACTTGATTTTGAATCACTTGAGATATGCAAATCATACCACATAGGCAAGATGACTGAAAAACCTCGGTTTTAGTAAGATGGAACAAGATAGCAATTTGTTGGAAGTAACACACTATGATGTGTGCAGTCCAATAAGTGCTGAGGCATGCAGTGAATATCGTTATGTTTTACTTCACAGATGATTTAAGTAGATACTGTATATTTACTTGGTGAAACACAAGTCTGAACTATTGAAGGGTTCAAGTAAATTCATAGTGAAGTTGAAGGTCATTGTGACAAGAGGATAAATGTCTATGATATGATCATAGAGATGAGTATCTGAGTTACGAGCTTTGGCACACAATTAAGACATTGTGGAAATTGTTTCACAATTAATACCGCCTGAAACACCATAGTGTGATGGTGTGTCCGACCATCATAGTTGCACCCTATTGGATATGGTGCGTACCATGATATCTCTTATCGAATTACCACTTTCGTTCATGGGTTAGGCATTAGAGACAACCGCACTCACTTTAAATAGGTCACCATGTAATTCCGTTGAGACGACATCGTTTGAACTGTGGTTTGGAGAAACCTAAGTTGTCGTTTCTTAAAGGTTTGGAGCTGCGACGCTTATGTGAAAAAGTTTCAGGTTGATAAGCTCGAACCCAAAGTGGATAAAATGCATCTTCATAGGACACCCAAAACAGTTGGGTATACCTCCTAATTCAGATCAGAAAGCAATAAGGATTGTTTCTTGAATCGGGTCCTTTCTCGAGGAAAGGTTTGTCTCGAGAATTGAGTGGGAGGATAGTGGAGACTTGATGAGGTTATTGAACCATCACTTCAACCAGTGTGTAGCAGGGCACGGGAAGTTGTTCCCGTGGCACCTACACCAATTGAAGTGGAAGCTTATGATATTGATCATGAAGCTTCGGATCAAGTCACTACCGAACCTCGTAGGACGACAAGGAAGCGTACTGCTTCGGAGTGGTACGGTGATCTTGTCTTAAAGGTCATGTTGCTAGACAACAATGAACCTACGAGCTATGGAGAAGCGATGGTGGGCCCAAATTCCGACAAATGGTTAGGAGCCACGAAATCCGAGATAAGATCCATGTGTCAGAACAAAGCATGGACTTTGGTGGACTTGCCCAATGATCGGCAAGCCATTGAGATAAATGGATCTTTAAGAAGAAGATGGACATGGACGGTAATGTCACCGTCTGTGAAGCTCGACTTGTGGCAAAGAGTTTTTCACAAGTTCAAGGAGTTGACTACGATGAGATTTTCTCATCCGTAGCGATGCTTAAGTCCGTCGGAATCATGTTAGCATTAGCTGCATTTATGAAATCTGGCAGATGGATGTTAAGACGAGTTTCCTTACCAGTTTTTGTAAGGAAAGGTTGTATGTGATACAATCAGAAAAGTTTTGTCGATCCTAAGGATGCTAAAAGGTATGCTGGCTCCAGCGATCCTTCTAAGGACTGGAGTAAGCATCTCGGAGTTGGAATATACACTTTGAGAAAATGATCAAAGATTTTGGGTTTATACAAAGTTTATGAGAAACTTGTATTTCCAAATAAGTGAGTGGGAGCACTATGGAATTTCTGATAAGTATATGTTGTTGACATATTGTTGATCAGAAATGATGTAGAATTTCTAGAAAGCGTATAGGGTTATTTGAAAAGTGTTTTTCAATGGAAAACCTGGATTATGCTACTTGAACAATAAGCATCAAGATCTATAAGATAGATCAAAATGTTTAATAATACTTTCAAATGAGCATATACCTTGACATGATCTTGAAGGTGTTCAAGATTGATCAGTCAAAGAAGGAGTTCTTGCCTGAGATGTAAGGTATGATGTTAAGACTTAAAGCTCGACCACGACAGAAAAGAGAGAAAGGACGAAGGTCGTCCCCTATGCTTCAGACGTAGGCTCTATAGTATGCTATGTTGTGTACCGCACCGGAAGTGTGCCTTGCCATGAGTCAGTCAAGGGGTACAAGAATGATCCAGGAATGGATCATTGGACAGCGGTCAAAATTATCCTTAGAATAATAAGGAAATGTTTCTCGATTATGGAGGTGATAAAGAGTTCTGCGTAAAGGGTTACGTCGATGCAAGCTTTAACACCTATCCGAATGACTCCGAGTAGCAAACCGGATACATATAGTGGAGCAACCATTTGGAATAACTTCAAGTGGAGCGTGGAAGCAGCATTTACAATATGACATAGAGAATTGCGAAGTACATACGGATCTGAATGTTGCAGACCCGTTGACTAAAACCTCTCTCACAAGCAAAACATGATCAAACCCCAGAACACATTGAGACTTAATCACATGGTGATGTGAACTAGTTTAGACACTAGTAAAATCTTTGGATGTTGGTCACATGGTGATATGACCTGTCAGTGTTAATCACATGGCGATGTGAACTAGATTATTGACTCTAGTGCAAGTGGGAGACTGTTGGAAATATGCCCTAGAGGCAATGATAAATTGGTTATTATTATTATATTTCCTTGTTCATGGTAATCGTTTATTATCCATGCTATAATTGTATTGATAGGAAACTCAGATACATGTGTGGGTACATAGACAACACCATGTCCCTAGTAAGCCTCTAATTGACTAGCTCGTTGATCAACAGATGGTCACGGTTTCCTGACCATGGACATTGGATGTCGTTGATAACGGGATCGCATCATTAGGAGAATGATGTGATGGACAAGACCCAATCCTAAGCCTAGCACAAAGATCGTAGTTCGTATGCTAAAGCTTTTCTAATGTCAAGTATCATTTCCTTAGACCATGAGATTGTGCAACTCCCGGATACCGTAAGAATGCTTTGGGTGTACCAAACGTCACAACGTAACTGGGTGGCTATAAAGGTGCACTACAGGTATATCTGAAAGTATCTCTTGGGTTGGCACGAAGCGAGACTGGGATTTGTCACTCCGGTTAACGGAGAGGTATCTCTGGGCCCACTCGGTAGGACATCATCATAATGTGCACAATGTGACCAAGGAGTTGATCACGGGGTGATGTGTTACGGGAACGAGTAAAGAGACTTGCCGGTAACTAGATTGAACAAGGTAATGGCATACCGACGATCGAATCTCGGGCAAGTACAATACCGCCAGACAAAGGGAATTGTATACGGGATCGATTGACTCCTTGACATCGTGGTTCATCCGATGAGATCATCGTGGAACATGTGGGAGCCAACATGGGTATCTAGATCCCGCTGTTGGTTATTGACCGGAGAACGTCTCGGTCATGTCTACATGTCTCCCGAACCCGTAGGGTCTACACACTTAAGGTTCGATGACGCTAGGGTTATAAAGGAAGTTTGTATGTGGTTACCGAATGTTGTTCGGAGTCCCGGATGAGATCCCGGACGTCACGAGGAGTTCCGGAATGGTCCGGAGGTAAAGATTTATATATGGGAAGTCCTCTTTTGGTCACCGGAAAAGTTTCGGGTTTTTCCGGTAACGTACCGGGACCACCGGGAGGGTCCCAGGGGTCCACCAAGTGGGGCCACCAACCCCGGAGGGCTGCATGGGCCAAGTGTGGGAGGGTACCAGCCCCAGGTGGGCTGGTGCGCCCCCCCACAGGGCCCAAGGCGCAGGGAAGTGGGGAAGGGGGCAAACCCTAGGGCAGATGGGCCCTAAGGCCCACGCTAGGTGCACCTCCCCCATCTCCCCTTCTGGCCACCACCCAGATGAGATCTGGGGGCTGCCGCCACCCCTGGGGAGGGAACCCTAGAGGGGGCGCAGCCCCCTCCCCTCCCCCTATAAATACTTGAGGTGTGGGGGCTGCCCAAAACGCGAGAACCTCTCCCTCTTGGCGCATCCCTACCTCTCTTACTCCTCCTCTCCCGCGGTGCTTAGCGAAGCCCTACTGGACTATTACGCTCCTCCATCACCACCACGCCGTTGTGCTGCTGCTAGATGGAGTCTTCCTCAACCTCTCCCTCTCTCCTTGCTGGATCAAGGCGTGGGAGACGTCATCGGGCTGTACGTGTGTTGAACGCGGAGGTGCCATCCGTTCAGCACTAGGATCTCCGGTGATTTGGATCACGACGAGTATGACTCCCTCAACCCCGTTCTCTTGAATGCTTCCGCTTAGCGATCTACAAGGGTATGTAGATGCACTCTCCTTCCCCTCGTTGCTGGTTTCTCCATAGATAGATCTTGGTGATTCGTAAGAAAATTTTGAATTTCTGCTACGTTCCCCAACAAATCTATCACGCGAGCTACCTATGAATCAAGTGCCAAAGATGGCACTACTTAGATCTATCTTCGCGTTTATGCCTCGTTAAACGATAGCGCTAGTTGGGAGGCAACCCAATTTTCTTTATGTTTTTTGTTTTTGTTCCTGTTTAGTGTTAAATTTTTGTTTCTACTTTTTGTTTAGATGTTTTTTCATGTTTTATTTAGTGTTTGTGCCAAGTAGAACCTATAGGATAACCTATGATATGAGTTGATTTGATTCTGGTGAAAAACAGAAACTTTGCCCTCACGAGAAAAAATTCAATAAATAAAAGGAACGAGCTTTTGCATTGATTCTTTTTTGCTTCTGTTCAATAAACAAATTGTTTAGGACGTCCTATTTTGGTAGGATTTTTGAGGTTCCAGAAGTTTTCTTTAGTTGCAGATTGCTATAGACCGTTATGTTTTTGACAGATTCTGTTTTTCGTGTGTTGTTTGCTTATTTTGATGCATCTATGGCTAGTATATAAGGGTATGAACCATAGAGAACTTGGAATACAGTAGGTTTAACACCAATATAAATAAAGAATGAGTTCATTACAGTATCTTATGTGGTGGTTTTGTTTTCTTTCACTAATGGAGGTTATGAGATTTCCTGTTGAGTTTTGTGTTCTGAAGTTTTCAACTTTTGGGTAAAGATTTGATGGACTATGGAATAAAGGGTGGCAAAAGCCTAAGCTTGGGGATGTCCAAGGCACCCCAAGATATTCAAGAATAGCCAAAATCCTAAGCTTGGGGATGCCCCCGGAAGGCATCCCCTCTTTCATCTTCGTTCATTGGTAACTTTACTTGGAGCTATATTTTTATTTGCTACATGATATGTGTTTTGCTTGGAGCGTCGTGTATTATATTAGTCTTTGTTTGTTAGTTTACCACAATCATCCTTGCTGTAACACACCTTTTGGGAGAAGCCTATTTGCTTAGGATTTGATAGAATACTCTATGTGCTTCACTTATATCTTTTGAGCTTGATAGTTTTTGCTCTAGTACTTCACTTATATCTTTTAGAGCACGGTGGTGGATTAATTTTGAAGAAATTTTTGATCTCTCATGCTTCACTTATATTATTTTGAGAGTATTTTAGAACAGCATGGTATTTTCTATGGTTATAAATTGGTCCTAGAATGATGAGCATCCAAGTTGGGTATAATAAAAACTATCATAGGAAGTGAATTGGATGCTATGATCAACTTGATACTTGATGATTGTTTTGAGATAGGGAGGTAGTGATATTAAAGCCATGCTAGTTGGGTGATTATGAATTTAAAGAATGCTTATGTTGAAATTAGCAAGTCCCGTAGCATGCACGCATGGTTAAAGTCGTGTAACAAATTTGAAGCATGAAGTGTATCTGGCTTGTGCATCCTTATGAGTGGCGGTCGGGGACGAGCGATGGTCTTTTCCTACCAATCTATCCCCCTAGGAGCATGCGCGTAGTGCTTGGTTTTTGATGACTTCTAAATTTTTGTAATAAGTATATGAGTTCTTTTGACTAATTTTGAGTCCATGGATTATACACACTTTTACCTTTCCATCATTGCTAGCCTCTTCGGTACCATGCATTGCCCTTTCTCACCTTGAGAGTTGGTGCAAACTTCGCCGGTACATCCAAACCCCGTGATACGATACGCTCTATCACATATAAACCTCCTTATATCTTCCTCAAAACAGCCACCATACCTACCTATTTATGGCATTTCCATAGCCATTCCGAGATATATTGCCATGCAACTTTCCAACGTTCCGTTTATCATCATCATGACATACATTACTTTTGTCATATTGCCATTGCATGATCATGTAGTTGACATCGTATTTGTGGCAAATCCACCATGCATAATTTTTATACATGTCACTCTTGATTCATTGCACCATCCCGGTACACCGCCGGAGGCATTCATATAGAGTCATATCTTGTTCTAGTTTCGAGTTGTAATTCATGTGTTGTTATGAATAAAAGTGTGATGACCATCATTATTAGAGCATTGCCCAAAAAGAAAAAAGAAAAAAAGAAAAAAAAGAAAGGCCAAAAAGAAAAAAAAGAAAGGCCAAAAGAAAAAAAAAGAAAAAAAGAACATAAATAAATAAAAGGGCAATGTTACTATCTCCTTTTCCACACTTGTGCTTCAAAGTAGCACCTTGTTCTTTATCGAGTCTCATATATTGTTCTTCAAAGTAGCACCATGTTCTTCATGTAGAGAGTCTAATAAGTTGTCTTTTTCATACTAGTGGGAATTTTTCGTTATAGAACTTGGCTTGTATATTCCTACGATGGGCTTCCTCAAATGCCCTAGGTCTTCGTGAGCAAGCAAGTTGGATGCACACCCACTAGTTTTATTTTGTTGAGCTTTCATTCATTTATAGCTCTAGTGCATCCGTTGCATGGCAATCCCTACTCCTCATGTTGACATCAATTGATGGGCATTCCCATAGCCCGTTGATTATCCTCGTCAATGTGAGACTTTCTCTCTTTTTGTCTTCTCCACACAATCCCCAATCATTATTCTATTCCACCCATAGTGCTATATCCATGGCTCACGCTCATGTATTGCGTGAAGATTGAAAAAGTTTGAGATTATTTAAGTATGAAACAATTGCTTGGCTTGTCGTCGGGGGTATAGAAGTTGGGAACATCTTTGTGTGACGAAAATGAAGCATAGCCTAACTATATGATTTTGTAGGGATGAACTTTCTTTAGCCATGTTATTTTGAGAAGATATGATTGCTTTTATTAGTATGCTTGAAGTATTGCTATTTCTTTTGTCAATATGAACTTTTATCTTGAATCATTTGGATCTGAACATTCATGCCACAATAAAGAAAATTACATTGAGAATTATGCTAGGTAGCATTCCACATCAAAAATTCTGTTTTTATCATTTACCTACTCGAGGACGAGCAGGAATTAAGCTTGGGGATGCTTGATACGTCTCCAACGTATCTATAATTTTTGATTATTCCATGCTATTATATTACCTGTTTTGGATGTTTATGGGCTTTATTTTATACATTATTATCATTTTTGGGACAAACCTACTAATCGGAGGCCCAACCCATATTGTTGTTTTTTGTCTATTTCAGTATTTCGAAGGAAAGGAATATCAAACAGAGTCCAAACGGAATAGAACCTTCGGAAGCATGATTTTTGGAACGAACGTGATCCAGAGGACTTGGAGTGCAAGTCAAGAAGCAGTCGAGGCGCCACAAGAGGGTAGGGCGCCCCCCCTATAGGGCGCGCCCCCTGTCTCGTGGGCCCCTCGGGCGGCCACCGACGTACTTCTTCCTCCTATATAAGCCTATATACCCCGAAAACATCCAGGGAGCAACCAAAACACAATTTCCACCACTGTAACCTTCTGTATCCGCGAGATCCCATCTTGGAGCCGTCGCCGGCGTTCTGCCGAAGGGGGATTCCACCATGGAGGGCTTCTATATCAACACCATAGCCCTTCTCATGAGTTGTGAGTAGTTTACCACAGACCTTCTGGTCCATACTTATTAGCTAGTTGGCTTCTTCTCTCTTTTTGGATCTCAATACAATGTTCTCCTCCTCTCTTGTGGAGATCTATTCGATGTAATCTCTTTTTGCGGTGTGTTTGTCGAGATCCGATGAATTGTGGGTTTATGATCAGATTTATCTTTGGATAATAATTGAATCTTCTCTGAATTCTTTTATATGATTGAGTTATCTTTGCAAGTCTCTTCGAATTATCGGTTTGGTTTGGCCTACTAGATTGATCTTTCTTGCCATGGGAGAAGTGCTTAGCTTTGGGTTCAATCTTGCGGTGTTCTTAATCAATGACAGAAAGGGTTGCAAGAAACGTATTGTATTGTTGCCATCGAGGATAAAAAGATGGGGCTTATATCATATTGCTTGAGTTTATCCCTCTACATCATGTCATCTTGCTTAATGTGTTACTCTGTTCTTATGAACTTAATACTCTAGATGCATGATGGATAGCGGTCGATGTGTGGAGTAATAGTAGTAGATGCAGGCAGGAGTCGGTCTACTTGTTGTGGACGTGATGCCTATATACATGATCATGCCTAGATAATGTCATAATTATTCGCTTTTCGATCAATTGCTTGACAGTAATTTGTTCACCCACCGTAATACTTATGCTCTTGAGAGAAGCCACTAGTGAAACCTATGGCCCCCGGGTCTATATCTTATCATATTTGCTTCCAATCTACTTTTATTTGCATCTATATTATAAAATACCAAAAATATATTTATCTTATGATATTATCTCTATCAGATCTCTGTAAGTGGCCGTGAAGGGATTGACAACCCCTTTGTCGTGATGGTTGCGAGTTCTTTGTTTGCTTGTGTAGGTTCGTGGGACCTGTTGAGAAGCCTCCTACTAGATTGATACCTTGGTCCTCAAAAACTGAGGGAAATACTTACGTTACTGTGCTGCCTCACCCTTTCCTCTTCAAGGAAAACCAACGCAAGCTCAAGACGTAGCAATGGGTTTTATATCATATTACATGAGTTTATCCCTCTATATCATGTCATCTTTCTTAATGCGTTACTCTGTTCTTATGAACTTAATACTCTAGATGCATGCTGGATAGCGGTCGATGTGTGGAGTAATAGTAGTAGATGCGGTCAGGAGTCGGTCTACTTGTCACGGACGTGATGCCTATATACATGATCATACCTGGATAATCTCATAATTATTCGCTTTTCTATCAATTGCTCGACAGTAATTTGTTCACCCACCGTAATACTTATGCTATCTCGAGAGAAGCCACTCATGAAACCTATGGCCCCCGGGTCTATCTCTTATCATATAAGCTTTCAACCTACTTTTATTTGCATCTTTACTTTTCAAATCTATATCATAAAATACCAAAAATATATTTATCTTATCATATTATCTCTATCAGATCTCACTTTCGCAAGTCGCCGTGAAGGGATTGACAACCCCTTTATTGCATTGGTTGTGAGTTCTTTGTTTGTTTGTGTAGGTGCATGGGACTTCTGAGGAGCCTCCTATTGGATTGATACCTTGGTTCTCAAAAACTGTGGGAAATACTTATGCTACTATGCTGCATCACCCTTTCCTCTTCAAGGAAAACCAACGCAAGCTCAAGACGTAGCAAGAAGGATTTTTGGCGTCGTTGCCGGGGAGGCTTCCACCAAGTCAAGTCAAGATTCTACCTCCCGCCAACATGCGATTTCTGGCGCCATTGCCGGGGAGGTCTTCGCTCAAGTCAAGACATACCAAGTACCCATCACAAACTCATCTCCCTCGCATTTACAGTATTTTCCATTTGCCTCTCGTTTTCCTCTCCCCCACTTCACCCTTGCCATTTTATTCGCCCTCTCTTTCCCAATCTCCCTCTCTCTCTTTCGCTTGCCTTTTTCTGTTTGCTTGTGTGTTGGATTACTTGTCGCCATGGCGCAAGATAATACCAAATTGTGTGATTTCTCCAATACCAATAATAATGATTTCCTTAGTACTCCGATTGCTCCTCTTAATGATGTTGAGTCTTGTGAAATCAATGCTGCTTTGTTGAATCTTGTTATGAAAGATCAATTCTCCAGCCTTCCTAGTGAAGATGTCGCTACCCATCTAAAAAACTTTGTTGATTTATGTGAGATGCAAAAGAAAAAAGATACAGATAATGATATTGTTAAATTGAAGCTATTTCCGTTTTCACTTAGAGATCGTGCTAAAGTTTGGTTTCCGTCTTTCCCTAAAAATAGTATTGATTCTTGGAACAAGTGCAAATATGCTTTTATCTCTAAGTATTTTCCTCCCGCTACGATCATCACTCTTAAGAACGATATTATGAATTTTAAACAACTTGATCATGAGCATGTTGCCCAATCTTGGGAAAGAATGAAATTGATGATTCACAATCGCCCTACTCATGGTTTGAATTTATGGATGATCATACAAAATTTTTAAACCGGATTGAATTTTGCTTCTAGAAATCTTTTAGATTCGGCCGCGGGAGGCACGTTTATGGAAATCACCTCACGAGAAGCTACAAAACTCCTTGATAATATCGTGGCTAACTATTCTCAATGGCACACCGAACGATCTACTAGTAAAAAAGTGCATGCTATAGAAGAAATTAATGTTTTGAGTGGAAAGATGGATGAACTTATGAGATTGTTTGCTACTAAGAGTGCTTCTATTGATCCCAATGATATGACTTTATCTACCTTGATTGAGAATAATAATGAATCTATGGATGTAAATTTTGTTGGTAGGAATAATTTTGGCAACAATGCTTATAGAGGAAACTTTAATCTTAGACCATTCCCTTGTAATTCCTCTAATAATTATGGAAATTCCTACAATAATTCTTATGGTAATTTTAATAGATTGCCCTCTGATTTTGAGAATAGCATGAAAGAATTTATGATCTCTCAAAAGAATTTTAATGCTTTGCTTGAAGAAAAATTGCTCAAAGTTGATGATTTGGCTAGGAACGTTGATAGACTTTCGCTTGATGTTGATTCTTTGAAACTTAGATCTACTCCTCCTAAGCATGGTATCAATGAGTCTCTCAAAGCTACAAGAAGTTCCATTGACGAGTGCAAAGAAAGAACCGCTAGATTGCGTGCTAAGAAAGATTGCTTTGTTAAGGCATGTTCTTCTAGTTTCCATGAAAATAATAATGAAGATCTAAAAGTTATAGATGTGTCCCCTATTAAATCTTTGTTTTTCAATATGAATCTTGATAATAATGGGACTGTAAATGAATCAACTTTGGTTAAAAAGTTTTCCGATAATTTGGAGTATTTTGATCTTGATGCTAAATTTGGTAAAAGTGGGATTGGAGAGGTCAAGACTTTAAATAGCATTGATCCCACTATCTTGGATTTCAAGGAATTTAATTATGATAATTGTTCTTTGGAAGGTTGTATTTCCTTGTTGCAATCCGTTATGAATTCTTCTCATGCTTATAGTCAAAATAAAGCGTTTACCAAACATATCGTTGATGCCTTGATGCAATCTTTTGATTAAAAACTTAATTTGAAAGTTTCTATACCTAGAAAACTTAATGATGAGTGGGAACCTACTATAAAGATTAAAATTAAAGATTATGAGTGTTTTGCTTTGTGTGATTTGGGTGCTAGTGTTTCCACAATTCCGAAAACTTTATGTGATATTCTAGGTTTCCATGATCTTGATGATTGCTCTTTAAATTTGCACCTTGCGGATTCCACCATTAAAAAGCCAATTGGAAGGATCAATGATGTTCTCATTGTTGCAAATAGAAATTTGGTGCCCGTAGATTTTATCGTTCTTGATATAGATTGCAATCTTTCTGGTCCTATTATTTTTGCTAGACCTTTCCTTAGAATGATTGGTGCGGTTATTGATATGAAGGAACGGAATATTAGATTCCAATTTCCATTAAGAAAATGCATGGATCACTTTCAAGGAAAGAAAATGAAATTACATTATGAATCTATCATGCGAGCTACTTATGAATCAAGTGTCAAAGATGTCACTACTTAGATCTATCTTCGCTTTTATGCCTAGCTAGGGGCGCTAAATGATAGCGCTAGTTGGGAGGCAACCCAATTTTATTTTAGTTTCTTTGTTTTTGCTCCTGTTTAGTAATAAATCTTGCATCTATTTTCTGTTTATATGTGTTTTCATGTTTTATTTAGTGTTTGTGCCAAGTAGAACCTATAGGATAACCTATGGTATGAGTTAATTTGATTCTGCTGAAAAACAGAACTTTGCGCTCACGAGGAAAAATTCAATAAATCACAAGAACGTGATTTTGCGTTTATTCTTTTTGCTGTAGATCAATAGTCAAATTTCCTAGGACGTACTATTTTGGTAGGATTTTTGTAGTTCCAGAAGTATTCGAAAGTTACAGATTGCTACAGACTGTTCTGTTTTTGACAGATTCTGCCTTTGGTGTGTTGTTTGCTTATTTTGATGCATCTATGGCCAGTATGTAAGTGTATGAACCATAGAGAACTTGTAATACAGTAGGTTTAACACCAATACAAATAAAGAATGATTTAATTACAGTACCTTATGTGGTGGTTTTTCTTTCTTTCACTAACGGAGCTTATAAGATTTCCTGTTGAGTTTTGTGTTGTGAAGTTTTCAAGTTTTGGGTAAAGATTTGATGGACTATGCAATAAGGAGTGGCAAGAGCCTAAGCTTGGGGATGCACATGGCACCCCAAGATATTCAAGAATAGCTAAAATCCTAAGCTTGGGGATGCCCCGGGAAGGCATCCCCTCTTTCGTCTTCGTTCATTGGTAACTTTACTTGGAGCTATATTTTTATTCGCCACATGATATGTGTCTTGCTTGGAGCGTCTTGTATGATATTATTATTTGATTTTTAGTTTACCACAATCATCCTTGCTGTACACACCTTTTGGGAGAAGCCCACTTGATTGGAATTTATTAGAATACTCTATGTGCTTCACTTATATCTTTTGAGCTAGATAATTTTTGCTCTAGTGCTTCACTTATATTTTTTAGAGCACGGCGGTGGCTTAATTTTAAAGAAATTGTTGACCTCTCATGCTTCACTTATATTATTTTGAGAGTCTCTTAGAACAGCATGGTATTTTCTATGGTTATAAAATTGGTCCTAGAATGGTGGGCATCCAAGTTGGGTATAATAAAAACTATCATAGAAAGTGAATTGGATGCTATGATCAATTTGATACTTGATAATTGTTTTGAGATATGGAGGTAGTGATATTAGAGTCATGCTAGTTGGGTGATTATGAATTTAAGTAATACTTCTGTTGAAGTTTGTGATTCCCGTAGCATGCACGTATGGTGAACCGCTTTGTGATGAAGTTGGAGCACAATTTTATTTATTGATTGTCTTCCTTATGAGTGGCGGTCGGGGACGAGCGATGGCCTTTTCCTACAAATCTATCCCCCTAGGAGCATGCGCGTAGTACTTTGTTTTCAATGGTTTGTAGATTTTTGCATTAAGTATATGAGTTCGTTATGACTAATGTTGAGTCCATGGATTATACGCACTCTCACCCTTCCACCATTGCTAGCATCTCTTGTGCCGCACAACTTTTGCCGGTACCATACACCCACCATATACCTTCCTCAAAATAGCCACCATACTTACCTATTATGGCATTTCCATAGCCATTCCGAGATATATTGCCATCTAACTTTCCACCATTCCGTTTATTATGACATGCTCCATAATTGTCATATTGCTTCTTGCATGATCATGTAGTTGACATTGTATTTGTGGCAAGGCCACCCTCATAATATTTCATACATGTCACTCTTGATTCATTTTATATCCCGGTACACCGCCGGAGGCATTCATATAGAGTCATATCTTGTTCTAGTTTCGAGTTGTAATTCTTGAGTTGTAAATAAATAAAAGTGTGACGATCTTCATTATTAGAGCATTGTCCCAAGTGAGGAAAGGATGATGAAGACTATGATTCCCCCATAAGTCGCGATGAGACTTCAGACTTTACAAAAAAAGGCCAAAGAAGCCCAATAAAAAAAAAGAGGCCAAAGAAGCCCACCAATAAAAAAATGAGAGAAAAAGAGAGAAGGGACAATGCTACTATCCTTTTTAACACACTTGTGCTTCAAAGTAGCACCATGATCTTCATGATAGAGAGTCTCCTATGTTGTCACTTTCATATACTAGTGGGAATTGTTCATTATAGAACTTAGCTTGTATATTCCAATGATGGGCTTCCTCAAAAATGCCCTAGGTCTTCATGAGCAAGCAAGTTGGATGCACACCCACTTAGTTTCTCTTGTTGAGCTTTCATACATTTATAGCTCTAGTGCATTTGTTGCATGTCAATCCCTCCTCACTCACATTGATATCTATTAATGGGCATCTCCATAGCCCGTTGATACGTCTAGTTGATGTGAGACTGTCTTCTCCTTTTTGTCTTCTCCACAACCACCATTGTATTCCACATATACTGCTATGTCCATGGCTCACGCTCATGTATTGCACGAAAATCGAAAAAGTTTGAGATTACTAAAGTATGAAACAATTGCTTGGCTTTTCATCGGGGTTGTGCATGATTAAATACTTTGTGTGATGAAGATAGAGCAACGGCCAGACTATATTATTTTGTAGGGATAACCTTCTTTAGCCATGTTATTTTGAGAAGACATGATTACTTTTATTAGTATGCTTGAAGTATCACTATTTCTTATGTCAATATGAACTTTTATTTTGAATCATTTGGATCTGAACATTCATGCCACAATAAATAAAAATACATTGAGAATTATGCTAGGTAGCATTCCACATCAAAAATTCTGTTTTTATCATTTACCTACTCGAGGACGAGCAGGAATTAAGCTTGGGGATGCTTGATACGTCTCCAACGTATCTATAATTTTTGATTGTCCCATGCTATTATATTACCTGTTTTGGATGTCTATGGGCTTTATTTTACACATTTATATCATTTTTGGGACTAACCTACTAACCGGAGGCCCAGCCTGTATTGCTGTTTTTTGCCTATTTTAGTATATACAAAGAAAAGGAATATCAAACGGAGTCCAAACGGAATGAAACCTTCGGGAGCAATCTTTTTGGAACAAATGTGATCCAAAGGACTTGGAGTGCAAGTCAAGAAGCTTCCGAGGCGGCCATGAGGGTGGAGGGCGCCCCCCTACTGGGCGTGCCCCTATCTTGTGGGCCCCTTGGGTGTCCACCAACGTACTTCTTCCTCCTATGTATACCTACGTACCCCGAAACCATCAGGGGAGCCACCGAAAAACTATTTCCACCGCTGTAACATTCTGTATCCACGAGATCCCATCTTCGAGCCTTCGCCGGCGCTCCGCCGGAGGGGGAATCAACCATGGAGGGCTTCTACATCAACACCATAGCCCTTCCGATGAGTTGTGATAGTTTACCACAGACCTTTGGGTCCATAGTTATTAGCTAGATGGCTTCTTCTCTCTCTTTGATTCTCAATACAAAGTTATCCTCCCTCTTCTTGGAGATCTATTTGATGTAACTCTTTTTGCGGTGTGTTTGTCGAGATCCAATGAATTGTGGGTTTATGATCAAGTTTATCTATGGGAAATATTTTAATCTCCTCTGAATTCTTTTATGTATGATTGGTTATCTTTGCAAGTCTCTTTGAATTATCAGTTTGGTTTGGCCTACTAGATTGATCTTTCTTGCAATGGGAGAAGTGCTTAGCTTTGGGTTCAATCTTGCGGTGTCCTTTCCCAGTGACAGCAAGGGCAACAAGGCACGTATTGTATTGTTGCCATCGAGGATAAAAAGATGGGGTTTATATCACATTGCATGAGTTTATCCCTCTATATCTTGTCATCTTTCTTAATGTGTTACTCTGTTCTTATGAACTTAATACTCTAGATGCATGCTGGATAGCGGTCGATGTTGTAACATCCCCAGCATCACACTACAGTAATCTCCCCCTAATGAAGGTCATGTCATCATGATCATCATGCCAAAATGCCACTTGTCCAAAAGCTGCTTCTAATTCAAATTCAAATTGCATGTCAAATATTTGCTTCTTCTTTCATGCAAATAAAATAGTTCATCCTATGGCAAATAATCCCTAGATATTTGTCATGTTGAAGACAACATTTTTGGAATTCCCAAATTTCCCCTGGGAAATTATTATCTGGTCCAGTAGTATTTAAGATGTCCTTTTCATTTTCTAAAAATGCTTGGACAACTCCTGAAATGCCCAAACTTTTTGTGGCAGTGCTGGATATTGCAAAGTAATTATGTGACCAAGTTTC
Source organism: Triticum dicoccoides (assembly GCF_002162155.2). NCBI lineage: Eukaryota > Viridiplantae > Streptophyta > Magnoliopsida > Poales > Poaceae > Triticum > Triticum dicoccoides. The sequence goes on from NC_041381.1 coordinate 140,585,605, forward strand.
ACATTTTTGCAAAATCTTATGGAAGCTCAAAATATTACTAAACCCCTTTCTGTAAAAAGAAATAAAAAAGGCCACTGTGCACTGGCCTAAGTGCACAGTGCCTAGAGCCCAACCCACCACGGCCTCCTCCGCCTCCCCCCTGTTCTCTGTTCAAGCGACCGAGGCACGCCCGCCGTTGCCGCCGAACCCACCTCGCCGACCACGCTGCTACGAGCGTCGCGGGTGGATAAAGATCCACCTCTCCTCCCCCTGGCCTCCTCATCCATTCGCCCCCCTTGCTCCCCCTCGTTCACCCCTCTACTTCTCTGTCGCGTTCGCCCGTGCGCGGTCGTCAACGCGCCACCGTCAATCCCGCGGCCAACGCCTCCCGATCGCCTCGCCGACGCGCCCTACTGCTCCGCGTCGCTCGGTTGCCTCGACTACACCTCATCATCGAGCTCGGGAACGACCGCACGCTCGAGATCGACCTCACCTCTCCTTCTCGGTTGCCGACGCCCGCCGTCGTCTCCGTCCAATGCTGCTGCTCCTAAGCTCGCACGGGCCTTTCTTGGCCGCCCGATGAGCTCCTCCCTTCCTCCTTTCCTCTCCTCGTGCTGTGCCTTTCGCCGTAGCTAGCTCGCCCGTAAGCCGAGCTCCGCCGTCCGCCATTGCCATCGTAGGGCTCGCCACCGAGCTCCTCCGCTCGAGCTAGTAGCTCCGACGAGCTCTTGGAGCACCGTAGACCCCGCCTAGTTGGTTAGTTTGGCCGCTCGCACGCTCTAACGCTGAACCCTCTCGCGCCCGTACTCCGGAGCCGTTTCTACTCGTCGTCGGCGCCGTTCCGGTCGTTCCTGGCCCCGGCCGTCGCCTCCATCTTGCGTGCGACGTCGAACCGCGTCGAACGCACCTAGCTACGACCCCGGAAACCCCCTGTGCGCGAAACCCGACCCCTCTCCCGACGTGCGCCGCCACGGGAGGCTCGCTGGAGCACTTCTGGCGCCGACGCCGGCGAGGCTGACCTGGCGCTGATGTATGGGGCCCGCTGAGCCACTGACAGGTGGACCCGGCTGTTTCGTTGACTGAGTCAACCCATTAACATGTGGGGCCGAGTCAATAAAATGTTTTAGATAAATAGAAAATCTGTTAATTAAATTGATTAATTAATCCAACAATTAGACACTGATAGTGGGCCCCGCTTGATAATTAGTATTAGATTAGTCCAGTTAACACTGTTTAATTAGTCCAGTCACTAACCAGTGGGTCCCACTGGACCCACAGGTCAGGTTTGACCCCAGTCAACCGTCCTGTTGACTGCTGACATCACCTCTACATCATGCTGACGTCATATTCCATTTCTGTTAATATAAATAAATCCAAAAAATTGTTTAAACTTTGAAAATTAATAGAAAACAAACCATAGCTCGGATGAAAATGTTTTCTACATGAAAGTTGGTCAGAAGAATCCAACGATTCTGGATACGCAGTCCGTTCATCTGTCGCATGCCCCTAGCATGATGAACATGGAACATTCCCCCTCCGGTCATCTGTTTGACACAGGTCCTGAACCGGGAAAACCTTCCTAGTTGAATTCCCCCTTCACCTATAACGTCTAGGACCGCGTTAGAACACGTCTAGCTATGCTTGTTGTCCTGTTATACACTTGCTTGCTATGTATTTACTGTTTCTCCCCCCTCTTATCTTCGGTAGACCCCGCGGCGGCTGCCGATGCCGCTGTGATCGACTACGTCACCGACGACCCCTCCTTCTTGTCTAAGCAACCAGGCAAGCCCCCCCTTTGATCATCCCGATATTGCCATTTCCATTCTCTCATGCTTGCATTAGATTTTGCTACTGTTATTGATTGCCCCTATTCTGATGCATAGCCTGCTTTTGTATCTGATGTTGTACCTTACCTGCTTATCCTAAACTGCTTAGTATAGGTTGGTTAGTGATCCATCAGTCACCCTCACCTTGTCCTTGTTGCCCCTGCTTCATCATCAAAGACCCGATTAACGGGATCAATGACCAGGCCCCGGCACCACACATCACTTTCCCCTTAGTTGCTCGACACTGCTGGGTTACTATTGAGTGCCGAGGGTGAGACCTCTACAACACTTCTGATGTTAACCCTGTAGTGTAGCTATTCGGTCGTGGTTATCGAGGGTGATTCCGCCTTAACCACTTCCGATACGACTCTGTCGTGCAACCCCTTAAGTGTGAACCTCGGGGGTGATTCCTCTTACGTTCACCTTGATGATTACGTCGAGTGGAATTCACTGGGGGTGATTCCTCGGGTTTTCCCCTTGATGTTTAGACACATAGTTACTATGATTACTATGACTTTACACTTAACCATGTTACTAAAGACGGGTCGACCCTGAGGGGTACCCGCGCGAACATAATTGTGAGTGATGTGGAGACGGGTTGACCTGGAAGGTGCCCGAGAGATAATTACGAGGCGTGGCCGGGCATTCTTAGCCCTTGCCGCAAGTCCTCGAGACGGGGCAACGGGGTCACATCTTTCGTGAGTCTCTGCTTGTTACCCCACGTTCCTAATCCACTACGATTTGGATATTTGATCCAAGGGGCCTCTGGCCTGATAGCACTAACCATCACGTGGGCATAGTATGGGCGTTCTGCCTCGTATACATCAACTGAAGCTTAATAGACGTCAGCGACTGAGCGGCGCACGCCGGGTTTGACTGGTAAGCTCCTGCCTGTTAGGAAGGTAGCTAGGTCTGCTCACCGGCTGCCCACGCAATGTGCAGGAGTTCTCGGGGAGATGGCCCATGACCCCTGGGGGCATAGGTTTAGTCCGGCGTGCTGGCCTCTCTATTAAGCCTAGGTCGGGTTGCAGCATATTGTTTGGCCGAGGCCGGGCATGACCTAGGAAAGTGTGTCCGGCCGGAGTTAAGCGAGCGTGGTGGGTAAGCCGGTGTACCCCTGCAGGGAAGAAAACATCTATCGATAGTCTGTCCTACGGTAACGGACACTTAGAGTTGTATCCCGATCGATACAACTAGAACTGGATATTTGGTGATGAGAATTGGATTGTGATGATAACTGGATAGTATGGCTCTGGGACTTCTTTCTCGCAGGGAGTCGAGAAAGGATCTCTGGCCGAGGTTGATAACACCACTGCTACTTTACTTTATGCTACTCTACTCCCGCCTATTTGCTGCAAGATGGTGGTTTCCAGAAGATGCTAGTCTTTGATAGGACTAGGCCTTTTCTCTATTCTGGCATTTCTGCAGCCCAGTCCACATATACAGCCTTCCTTTGATAATGTTGCATATGTAGTGTAGATCCTTTCTTGCGAGTACTTTGGATGAGTACTCACAGTTGCTTTGCTCCCCCTTTTCCCCCTTTCTTCTTCTTTCCGGTTGATGCGACCAGATGTTGGAGCCCAGGAATCAGATGCCACCGCCGATGCCTACTACTACGTGGAGACCGTTGACGACCAGGAGTAGTTAGGAGGCTCCCAGGCAGGAGGCCTTGCCTTTTCGATGGATGTTGCTTTTGTGCTAGCCTTCTTAAGGCAAACTTATCTAACTTATGTCTATACTCAGATATTGTTCCTTCCGCTGACCCTTCTGTTTTCGAGCTTATGTATTCGAGCCCAAAAGGCCCCTGGCTTGTAATATAAAGCTTGTATTATTTTAATTTGTGTCTAGAGTTGTGTTGTGATATCTTCCCGTGAGTCCTTGATCTTGATCGTACACATTTGCGTGTATGATTAGTGTACGGTTGAATTGGGGGTGTCACAGATGTGTGGATTAATAGTAGTAGATGCAGGCAGGAGTCGGTCTACTTGTCACGGACGTGATGCCTATATACATGATCATGCCTAGATAATCTCATAATTATTCACTTTTCTATCAATTTCTCGACAGTAATTTGTTCACCCACCGTAATAGTTATGCTATCTCAAGAGAAGCTACTAGTGAAACCTATAGCCCCCAGGTCTATCTCTTATCATATAAGCTTTCAACCTACTTTTATTTGCATCTTTACTTTTCCAATCTATATCATAAAATATGAAAAATATATTTATCTTCTCATATTATCTCTATCAGATCTCACTTTTGCAAGTGGCTGTGAAGGGATTGACAACCCCTTTATTGCGTTGGTTGCGAGTTCTTTGTTTGTTTGTGTAGGTGCGTGGGACTTTTGAGGAGCCTCCTACTGGATTGATACCTTGGTTCTCAAAAACTGAGGGAAATACTTACGCTACTGTGCTGCATCACCCTTTCCTCTTCAAGGAAAACCAACACAAGCTCAAGACGTAGCACCACTCAACATTTTCATCGTGGTTTTCTCCTCTCGACCCCAAAAGAAAAGAAAAGAAATAAAACTATTTACACGGGAAAACTCCCAACAAGAAAAAGAAGAACGAGAAATATTTTTGGATTTTCTTTTAATATTAGTACTACAAGCATGGAAAATAAACTAGCTAAAGGCTACAACTATTTTTTTGGTTTTTCTTAAGGTTTTTCAAACACACAAGAAGAAAGCAAGAAAAGGAAATAAAATAGCATGGATAGTACAATGAAAAAGTATGAGCACCGACAACTAGCATGAGTGTGTGAACATGAATGTAATGTCGGTGAGAAATACGTACTCCCCCAAGCTTAGGATTTTGGCCTAAGTTGGTCTATGGCCACTGCTGGCCTGGCGAATATCCAAAGTCGTAGCTGGGGTTGTACTGAGATGCAGCACCTACTGCCTGAAGAGCTGCAACTTGGAGGCGAGCTGCCTCCGTCCTCCTCCCATATTCGTTCGCGTCCTCCCTGGTTATAAAGTATCTCCTTTTTGCCTAAAAGTCAAAGAAAGTGGGAGCAGGGAGAGCAACATGCACAATACACCGTCTATCAAAGATTAGTCAGTACTATAATCTAGATAAGCAGGAGGCAACTCCATGTCATTTCCATGTATGGGTACACCAAGATAATTAGCTACACGAGTTGCATAAATTCCACCAAACAAATCTCCATTTTTACTATTAAGGTGCAAAAAAATGACCCCCAAGTTATATTGTTTATCACCCAATACCGCACTCTTGAGGACACTAAGATCTGGAATGCACATGTGACAAGCCTCATCTTTACCGTTAATGCATCTACCTATAAAGAGAGCAAAATAATGTATGGAAGGGAAATGAATGCTCCCTATGGTAGCTTGTGTGATTTCTCTAGATTCCCCCACAGTAATAGTAGCAATAAAGTCTTTATATTCAGATTTTCGAGGCTCACTAACATTGCCCCACTGCAGAAGTTTACAAGCAGTATTAAAATCTTCTAGGTCCATGGTATATGATTTATCATAAAGAACAAATAAAACAGTGTGAGAATTGCGCGAGGATGTAAATTTAAACCTCCAAAGGAATTAGTGAGTTAGTGGTACTGTAGGCACTTATCTGACACGAAGTCCTCAAGATCAGCATTATGCAGATACGCGTCAAATTCATCCTTGAAACCTGCTTGGACCATAAACTCTTCCGACGGCCATTCACAAGGCCGCACTTGAGCTTCCCTCGGTGGTTCATCGTCCGTCTCACGTATCACGAGCCTAGGTCCTTGCTTCCTTGAGGAACCACCTTGGTACATTTTCCTATGCATTTTTCTTTTCCTAAAAATTTCTGAAATTTTAGTGACTCAAAATAAGAGTGAACCAAACTCAACAAGATTGATAGCAACTACTCCCACAAATGCCTAGAAGCTATATCATGCATTAAAACTACTTGGGACCATATAAATTTGACATGCAAGCTCAAGAACAGGGTCACCTCAGCAACAAAAAATTGCAATAAATAAGGCACTAAAACAAAAACTAATTGGACCATTGGAGGAGTCACATACCGACGAACAATCTCCCAAAGCAGTTTTGTGAATGGAACTTTGAGCAAGGAGATCGAAAATGGCAGCAAGATGAGCTAGAACATGGGTTTGATCTATGGGAGGATTTTTCTGGAGGAAGACGAAGTGAATGGGTGTTGGAATAAGTGGAGGGGGTCTGATACTTCTCCAATGTATCTAAAGTTTTTTATTGTTCCATGCTATTATATTACCTGTTTTGGATGTTTATGGGCTTTATTTTACACTTTATATCATTTTTGGGACTAACCTACTAACCGGAGGCCCAGCCCATATTGCTGTTTTTTTTGCCTATTTTAGTATTTCGAAGAAAAGGAATATCAAACAGAGTCGAAACGGACTGAAACCTTCAGGAGCGTGATTTTTGGAACAAACATGATCCAGAGGACTTGGAGTGCAAGTCAAGAAGCAATCGAGGAAGCCACGAGGGTGGAGAGCGCCCCCCTACTGGGCGCGCCCCCCTATCTCGTGGGCCCCTCGGGTGTCCATTGATACGTCTCCAATGTATCTATAATTTTTGATTGTTTCATGCTACTGTTTTGGATGTTTATGGGCTTTACTTTACACTTTTATATCATTTTGGGGACTAACCTACTAACCGGAGGCCCAGCCCGTATTGCTGTTTTTTTGCCTATTTCAGTGTTTTGAAGAAAAGGAATATCAAACGGAGTACAAACAGAATGAAACCTTCGGGAGCGTGATTTTTGGAACAAACGTGATCCAGAGGACTTGGAGTGCAAGTCAAGAAGCAATTGAGGAAGCCACGAGGGTGGAGGGTGCCCCCCTATAGGGCTCGCCCCCCCTGTCTCGTGGGCCCCTCGGGCACCCACCGACGTACTTCTTCCTCCTATATATACTCATGTACCCCGAAACCATCAGGGGAGCCACCAAATAAATATTTCCGCAATCGTAACCTTCTGTATCCGCGAGATCCCATCTTGGAGCCATCGCCAGCGTTCTGCCAGAGGGGGAATCCACCACGGAGGGCTTCTACATCAACACCATAGCCCTTCCGATGAGTTGTGAGTAGTTTACCATAGACCTTCGGGTCCATAGTTATTAGCTAGATGGCTTCTTCTCTCTTTTTGTATCTCAATACCATGTTCTCCCCCTCTCTTGTGGAGATCTATTTGATGTAACTCTTTTCGCGGTGTGTTTGTCAAAATCCGATGAATTGTGGGTCTATGATCAAGTTTATCTATGAGAAATATTTGAATCTCCTCTGAATTCTTTTATGTATGATTGAGTTATCTTTGCAAGTCTCTTCGAATTATCGGTTTGGTTTGGCCTACTAGATTGATCTTTCTTGCCATGGGAGAAGTGCTTAGCTTTAGGTTTAATCTTGCGGTGTCCTTTCTGAGTGACAGAGGGGCAGCAAGGCACGTATTGTATTGTTGCCATCGAGGATAAAAAGATGGGGTTTATATCATATTGCATGACTTTATCCCTCTACATCATGTCATCTTTCTTAAAGCATTACTCTGTTCTTATGAACTTAATACTCTAGATGCATGCTGGATAGCGGTCGATGTGTGGAGTAATAGTAGTAGATGTAGGCAGGAGTCGTTCTACTTGTCACGGACGTGATGCCTATATACATGATCATGCCTAGATAATCTCATAATTATTCACTTTTCTATCAATTGCTTGACAGTAATTAGTTCACCCACCGTAATACTTATGCTATCTTGACAGAAGCCTCTAGTGAAACCTATGGCCCCCGGGTCTATCTTTTATCATATAAGCCTTCAATCTACTTTTATTTGCATCTTTACTTTTCCAATCTATATCATAAAATACCAAAAATATATTTATTTTATCATATTATCTCTATCAGATCTCACTTTCGCAAGTGGTCGTGAAGGGATTGACAACCCCTTTATCGCGTTGCTTGCAAGTTCTTTGTTTGTTTGTGTAGGTTTGTGGGACTTGTGAGGAGCATCCTACTGGATTTATACCTTGGTTCTCAAAAACTGAGGGAAATACTTACGCTACTATGCTGCATCATCCTTTCCTCTTCAAGGAAAACCAACGCAAGCTTAAGATGTAGCAGGGTCCACGTGGGGCCCACAAGGCAGGGGCACGCCCTGTGCCCTCGTGGCCAAATGGTGGGTCCCCCTCATGTGTTCTCAGTGGCAGAAATTCTTAAAGATTCTACAAAAAATAATACTTCATTTTAAGGGCATTTGGAGAACTTTTATTTTTTGGGTATTTTTTATTGCATGGATAACTCAGAAAATAGACAAAAAATACTATTTTTGCTTTATTAAATCTAAATAACACAAATTAAAAGGAGGGTACAGAGAGTTGTGCTTTCTAACTTCATCCATCTCATGCTCATCAAAAGGAATCCACTAACAAGGTTGATCAAGTCTTGTTAATGAACTTCTTTTGAATAACATAAAACCGGAGAATTTTCGAATAACACTAGGTTACCTCAATGGGGATGTGCATGTTCCCAACAATAATAATATCATATTTATTTTTGATAGTCGGAAGAGGGAATTCAAAACCTCCAATAGTAATCATTGGAATTTTTCCAATAGAATTGATACTATGAACTTGAGGTTGTTTCCTCGAAAAGTGTACCGTATGCTCATTACCATTAACATGAAAAGTGAAATTGCCTTTGTTGCAATCAATAACAGCCCCTGCAGTATTTAGAAAAGGTCTACCAAGGATGATCGACATATTGTCGTCCTCAGGTATATCAAGGATAACAAAGTCCGTTAAAATGCTAATGTTTGCAACCACAACAGGCATATCCTCACAAATACCGACAGGTATAGCAGTTGATTTATCGGCCATTTGCAAAGAGATTTCAGTAGGTGTCAACTTATTCAAATCAAGTCTATGATATAAAGAGAGAGGCATAACACTAACACCGGCTCCAAAATCACATAAAGCAGTTTTAACATAGTTTCTTTTAATGGAGCATGGTATAGTTGGTACTCCTGGATCTCCTAGTTTCTCGGGTATTCCACCCTTAAAAGTATAATTGGCAAGCATGGTGGAAATTTCAGCTTCGGGTATCTTTCTTTTATTTGTAACTATATTTTTCATATACTTATCATAAGGATTCATTTTAAGCATATCAGTCAAACGCATACGCAGAAAGATAGGTCTAATCATTTCAGCAAAGCGCTCAAAATCCTCATCATCCTTTTTCTTGGATGGCTTAGGAGGAAAAGGCATGGGTTTCTGAACCCATGGTTCTCTTTCTTTACCGTGCTTCCTAGCAACGAAGTCTTTCTTATCATAACGTTGATTCTTTGATTGTGGGTTATCAAGATCAACAGCAGGTTCAATCTCTACTTCATTGTTATTGCTAGGTTGAGCATCAATATGATCATCATCATTAACATTATCACTAGGTTCATGTTCATTGCTAGATTGTGTTTCAGCAGCAGAAATAAAAATATCATTGGGATTGTCAAGTGTGCCTATAACAGGTTCACTAGAAGCATGCAAAGTCCTATCATTTTTCCTTTTCTTTTTCTTAGAAGGACTAGGTGCATCAATATTAGTTCTCTGAGAATCTTGCTCAACTCTCTTAGGATGGCCCTCAGGATACAAAGGTTCCTGAGTCATTCTACCACCTCTAGTCATAACTCTACCAACATTATCATTTTTCTTATTATTTAATTCATTGAGAAAATCATCTTGTGCTTTAAGTACTTGTTCTACTTGAGTGGTAACCATGGATGCATGTTTACTAATAAGCTTAAGGTCACCTTTAACTCTAGAGATATAATCACTCAAGTGTTCAATCATATAAGCATTATGTTTCAATTTTCCACCAACATAAGCATTGAAGTTTTCTTGTTTAACAATAAAACTATCGAACCCATCCAAGCATTGGCTAGCAGACTTATAATGAGGGATATCACCTTCATCAAATCTATAGAGATAATTTACCTTTACTACCTGTGCCGGATTATCAAGACCATGTATTTGTTCAATATGTGGTAAATTCTTAACATCTTCAGCTTTAATATCTTTTTCTTTCATAGATTTCTTTGCCTCTTGCATATCTTCAGGACTGAGAAATATAATACCCCTTTTCTTCGGAGTTGGTTTAGGAGTTTGTTCAGGAAGTGTCCAATCATTATCATTGCTCAATATATTATTCAATAGCAATTCAGCTTGCTCAACGGTTCTTTCCCTGAAAACACAACCAGCACAACTATCCAGGTGGTCTCTGGAAGCATCAGTTAGTCCATTATAAAAGATATCAAGTATTTCATTTTTCTTGAGAGGATGATCAGGCAAAGCATTAAGTAATTGGAGAAGCTTCCCCCAAGCTTGTGGGAGACTCTCTTCTTCAATTTGCAAAAAAAAAAATTCCTTTAAGGCAACTTGTTTCTTATGAGCGGAGAAATATTTAGCAGAGAAGTAATAAATCATATCCCGGGGACTACGCACACAACCAAGAGCAAGAGAATTAAACATATTTTAGCATCACCCTTTAATGAGAACGGAAATAACTTAAGGATATAGTAATAGAGAATAGGGTGGCTATATCATTCAATTTAGTAAGATGTGCCACAAGAGTTTCAGATTCATAGCCATAAAAAGGATCAGATTCAATCAAAGTAATTAACTCCGGATCGACAGAGAAATCATAATCCTTATTAGAAATACAGATTGGTGAAGTAGCAAAAGCAGGGTCATATTTCATTCTAGCATTCAAAGACTTTTCTTTTAGCTTAGCTAACAGTTTCTTAAGATCATATCTATCTTTGCAAGCAAAAAGGTCTCTAACTGTTTCTTCATCCATAACATAACCCTCAGGCACATCAGGCAATTCATATCTAGGAGGAGAATCTTCATCATCACTTTCAACAATATTATCAGTTTCAATAATTTCATTCTCTCTAACCCTAGCAAGTTGTTCATCAAGAAATTCACCTAATGGCACAGTATTATCAAGCATAGAAGTAGTTTCATCATAAGCATCATGCATAGAAAAGACGCATCATCAATAACATGTGACATATCAGAATCAATAGCACGTGCAGGTGTCGCAAGTTTACTCAAAACAGAAGGTGAATCAAGTGCATAGCTAGATGTAGTTCCTTACCTCCCTTCGTAGTTGAGGGAAAAATCTTGGTTCTTTCATCTTTCAAGTTCCTCACAGTGATCAGCAGATATAAATCCCAAGTGACATAAATAATAGAGCTATGCTCCCCGGCAACGGCACCAGAAAATAGTCTTGATAACCAACAAGTATAGGGGATTGGAACAGTTTTCGAGGATAGAGTATTCAACCCAAATTTATTGATTCGACACAAGGGGAGCCAAAGAATATTCTCAAGTATTAGCAGCTGAGTTGTCAATTCAACCACACCTGAAAGACTTAATATCTGCAGCAAAGTATTTAGTAGCAAAGTAGTATGGAAGTAACAGTAACGGTGGCAAAAGTAACAGTAGCAGTTTTGTAGTAATCGTAACAGTGGTAATGGAGAAGTAACTAAGCAAAGATCAATATGTGAAAAGCTCGTAGGCAACGGATCAGTGATGGATAATTATGTCGGATGCGATTCCTCATGTAACAGCTATAACATAGGGTGACACAGAACTAGCTCCATTTCATTAATATAATATAGGCATGTATTCCGAATATAGTCATACGTGCTTATGGAAAAGAACTTGCATGACATCTTTTGTCATACCCTCCCGTGGCAGCGGGGTCCTATTGGAAACTAAGGGATATTAAGGCCTCCTTTTAATAGAGTACCGGACCAAAGCATTAACACTTAGTGAATACATGAACTCCTCAAACTACGGTCATCACCGGGAGTGGTCCCGATTATTGTCACTTCGGGTTGCCGGATCATAACCTACAGTAGGTGACTATTGACTTGCAAGATAGGATCAAAAACTCACATATATTCATAAAAAATAATAGGTTCAGATCTGAAATCATGGCACTCGAGCCCTAGTGACAAGCATTAAGCATGGCAAAGTCATAGCAACATCAATCTTAGCACATAATGGATACTAGGGATCAAACCCTAACAAAACTAACTCGACTACATGGTAAATCTCATACAACCCATCACCGTCCAGCAAGCCTACGATGGGATTACTCACGCACGGCGGTGAGCATCATGAAATTGGTGATGGAGGATGGTTGATGATGACGATGGTGACGGATTCCCCTCTCCGGAGCCCCAAACGTACTCCAGATCAGCCCTCCCGAGGAATATTAGGGCTTGGCGGCGGCTCTGTATCGTAAAACGTGATGAATCCTTCTCTCTAATTTTTTTCTCCCCGAAAGTGAATATATGGAGTTGGGGTTGAGCTCGGTGGTGTCCCAGGGGGGCCACGAGGCAGGGGGCGCCCTGCACCCTCTTGGATAGGGTGTGGGCCCCCTGACGTTGATTCTTTTGCCAATATTTTTCATTAATTCCAAAATGTGTCTCCATGGATTTTCAGGTTATTCCGAGAACTTCTATTTTTGCACAAAAATAACACCATCGCAGTTCTGCTGAAAACAGCGTCAGTCCGGGTTAGTTCCATTCAAATCATGCAAGTTAGAGTCCAAAACAAGGGCAAAAGTGTTTGGAAAAGTAGATACGTTGGAGACATATCAATTTGCATGTGAAAGTTCTCTTCCTTCTACTAATCATTCATGAATTGCTTGTATGACCAATATTGTGATTTTCAAGCTTCAAAAGATTTCACTTCCTAAACCCAGTGTGAAGCTACCACTAGGCATGATATACATATATAATTTCAACTTCATGATATTCAATTCATTCAACAATTTACTCATAGGATATAAGTGAAGCACAAGAGTAAGTGACAAGCTACTCCAAAAAGATATAAGTGAAGATCATGCGAATAGTTATGTAAATGGGTAGCTATTTGAGGACTCTCTTTAATTTAAAACTTTCAGATCTAAGTATCTTATTAAAACAGCGAGAAAAACAAAACAAAATGACATTCCAAGAATAGCACAACTCATGTGAAGAAGCAAAAACTTAGGCTCAACCAATACTAACCGATAATTGTTAAAGAAGAAAGGTGGGGTGCCTACCGGGACATCCCCAAGCTTAGATGCTTGAGAGTTCTTGGAATATTAACTTGGGATGCCTTGGGCATCCCCAAGCTTGAGCTTTTGTGTCTACTTAATTCCTCTCATATCACGGTTTCCCTAAATCTCAAAAACTTCATCCACACAAAACTCAACAGGAACTCGTGAGATAAGTTAGTATAAATCAAAGCAAAAACCTTATCCTTATCTACTGTAGCAAATCACCAAAAATATTATTAAACATTGCATACTAAATGCCTCTGCATATTTAGTACTCCTATCCTCAAATAGAATCATTAAACAAGCAAACAATGCAAACAATGCAAACATGACAGCAATCTGCCAAAACAATACAGTCTGTAAAGAATGCAATATTCATCGTACTTCCCTAACTTCAAAAATTCTGAAAAAAATTACCACACTTTAGAAAATTTATCAGATCTTATTTTTCAAAAAGTTTCAACATTTTATCACATTCTGACTTTTCTAGGGAATTTTTGCAACAGCGATAAACTTTCTGTTTTGAAACAGCAACATGTATACTTGCAAAATAAGCATGGCAATTGATGCTCCAAGCAAAGCACATATCATGTGACAAATGAAAACATAGCTCCAAGTGAGGTTACCGATAATGTTGGAGACAAAAGAGGGGATGCCTTCTAGGGCATCCCCAAGCTTAGTTGCTCTGATCTTCCTTTAATATTTACTTGGGAGTGCCTTGGGCATCCCCAAGCTTAGGGTCTTGTCACTCCTTATTCTCCTCATATCGACATCTCACCCAAAACTTGAAAACTTCAATCACACAAAACTTAACGGAACCTTGTGAGATAGGTTAGTATGATAAAGAGCAAACCATTCCACTTTTGGTATTATAAAAGACAAGATTCATAATTGTTTCCACACAATTCCTACTGTAGCATATCATTTCTACAATTTATATTCAGCAATATAAGCCATAGAAACTAGGAATCAAGCAAACTATGCATTGAAAACAGAATCTGTCAAAAAGATAACAGTCTGTAGTAATCTGTACTCAAACCATACTTCTGCTACTCCAAAAATTATGAAAAAAATTAGGACCACGTGAGCAATTTGTATATTAATCTTTTGCAAAAATAATCAACTAAAAATATTTGTTAAAAATGAGAGCTATTTTTGTCAGTGCAAAAGTTTCTGTTTTTCCGCAAGATCAAATCAACTATCACCCAACATGATCCCAAAGGCTTTACTTGGCACTTTATTGAAACAAAAACAATAAAAAATGATTATTACAGTAGAATAATCATGTGAACACACAAAAACAGTAGATAAAAGTGTTGGGTTGTCTCCCAACAAGCGCTTTTCTTTAATGCCTTTTAGCTAGGCATGATGATTTCAATGATGCTCGCATAAAATATAATAATTAAAACATGAAAAATAGCATCATGAATCACATGGCAAGCACACTTAAGCCTAACCCACTTCCTATGCATAGGGGTTTTGTGAGCAAATAATTCATGGGAGCAAGAATCAACTGGCATAGGAAGGCAAAACATGCATAACTTCAAAAATTTCAACACATAGAGAGGAAACTTGATATTATTGAGATATGTAAAAGCATATGTTCCTTTCTCACAATAATTTTCAGTAGCACCATGAAGAAATTCAACAATATAACAATCACATAAAGCATTCTTTTCATGACACATAAGCATAGCAATTTTGTTACTCTCCACATAAGCAAATTTATTCTCATAAATAGTGGTGGGAGCAAACTCAACAAAATAACTATCATGGTATTGAAAATTAAAATCATGATGACAAGTTTCATGGGTATAATTATTCAATATAGCATACATGTCATCACCATGATCTCATAGATAGCTACCTTGTTCTCATAGTCTATTGAAGCCTCATCGAAAATGGTGGATTCATCATTAAATAAAGTCATGACCTCTCTGAATCCACTTTCATCATTATAATCATCATAAATAGGAGGCATGCAATCATTATAACAAATTTGCACATCAAATCTTGGGGAACTAAAAACACCATCTTCATCAAACATAGCATCCCCAAGCTTGTGGCTTTGCATATCATTAGCATCATGGATATTCAAAGAGTTCATGCCAACAACATTGTAATCATGCTCACCATTCAAAGATTCTATGCCAAACATTTTATAGCATTCTTCTTCTAACAATTGAGCACAACTTTCCGATCCATCATTTTCAAGAAAGATATTCTAAAGATGATCAATGATATGATGAAACCTCAATTCCATTTTTTTGTAGTTCTCTTTTTATAAACCAAACTAGTGATAAAAGAAGAAACTAAAAGATCTGATTGCAAGATCTAAAGATATACCTTCAAGCTCTCACCTCCCCGGCAATGGTGCCAGAAAAGAGCTTTGCTGATGGGATGTGAGTGATGCTTACCTAACCTCCCCGGCAACGGCACCAGAAAAGAGCTTGATGTCTACTATGCAACTTTATTCTTGTAGACACGTGTTGGGCCTCCAAGCGCAGAGTTTTGTAAGAAAGTAGCAATTTTCCCTCAAGTGGATGACCTAAGGTTTATCAATCCGTGGGAGGCATAGGATGAAGATAGTCTCTCTCAAGCAACCCTGCAATCAAATACAAGAAATCTCTTGTATCCCCAACACACCCAATACAATGGCAAATTGTATAGGTGCACTAGATCGGTAAAGAGATGGTGATAGAAGTGTAGTATGAATAGTAGATATGAGTATTTGTAAAGCGAAAAATAAAAAACAGCAAGGTAGTAAATAGTAAACGGAGAACAAACGGTATTGCAATGATGGAAAATTAGGCCTAGGGTGCATACTTTCACTAGTGCAATCTCTCAACAATGCTAAAATAGTTGGATCATATGATTATCCCTCAAAGTGCAATAAAGAATCACTCCCGAGTTCCTATTAGCGGAGAACAAAAGATAGAAATTGTTTGTAGGGTATGAAACCACCTCAAATCTATTCTTTCCGATCAATCTATCCTAGAGTTCATACTAAAATAAAAGCAAGCTATTCTTTCCGATCGATCTAATCAAGAGATCATACTAAAATAACACCATATGATGCATATCAACCAACTCTAATGTCACCTAGATACCCCAATGTCACCGCGAGTACCCATTAATTAATTATACGATATGTATCAAACAATTTCAGATCCGTAATACTCAATCCACACAAAGAACTACAAGGAGACCCAAAGTTTCTACCAGAGAAAAGATAATAAAAATGTGCATCAACCCCTATGTATAGATTACCCCAAAGTCACCTCGGGAATCCGCAAGTTGAGTGCCATAACATATATCAAGTGAATCAAAATAATACCCCATTGTCACCATGGGTATTCATATGCAAGACATATATCATGTGTTCTCAAATCTAAACATTGATGACCCGCAAGTATACTGGATAATTGTAGCACTACTACAAAAAGGGCTATAGATGGAATGGACACTAATGGCGCACCTGTCAGGTGGTGCGCCACTACTATATACTACTAGCGCACCCTCTGGAGATGCGCCATTAGTGTGGAAGACACTAATGGCGCACCAGAAAAACGATGCGCCACTAGTAATAATTTTTTCCCATTTTTCCATACATACTAATGGCGCATCCAAGCGAGGTGCGCCATTACTAGTTCTAACTAGTAATGGCGCACCAGACAGAGAGTGCGCCATTAGTATATTTTTTTTTACTTTTTTGCAAAACTACTAATGGCGCACCACCTGTAGGTGCACCATTAGTAAGCAGGAATACTAATGGCGCATTTGCCGGTGGTGCGCCATTAGTAACCTGGGACCCCAACAAGATATTTTGGACAGCCACACCCACCCACTCACTTTCCCCACTTCATTCCCTCCATCTCCTTCTCCAAACTTTCGGCTGCCTCCTCCTCCTCACCTCATTTGCACCATAGATTCATCAAAATTAAGTGGTGAAATTACCATTTTTTGATAGGTAAGTAAGGGGAAAGCTATCTTCATGTTGTAGATCTACTTTTTTTCTCCCTAGCTCGCTCCAACAACATGCACATGCACTTTTTGTGGCCTAGCTAGATCTATGTATGTTTGTGATGTTGCATATGTTTGTGGTGTTGCATATATGTTTGTGTTTGCAGGTACCGATATTTGAAATGCGATAGTTGCCAATATTTTGCCGGAATGTTGATTCATTTCTGTTTCGGCGAGAATTTTGGCACTATGCATTCTTTTTGGTCCTATTTTTAGGGAGGTCATGCCAAATTTTTTCTTGGTTCTAAAATATCGTTTTGCTCTACCCCGCAGGCGACCATGGTCCGCACGATGACCGAAGGCATCGTGAATAGGTTTTTGAGCTCCGCGAAGGCCGAGATGCTTCAAAAGAACAACACGGAGATAAGATGTCCGTGTTGAAGATGCAAACTGAAGAGCCTTATTGCGGACCCGGATTCCGAGCAGGTGCGGGACCACCTGCTCTTGCGTGGTTTCATGGATGGCTATCGACGGCAAGGTGATGAAGATGACTATGAAGTCGTCCATGGGGGCCGGGCAAGAAATGAGGAAGGGCAACAAGACAACCACCGCGGCGAGGGCGGGCGAGAAGACGAAGAATCTCCAGGACATGATCACGACGGTGATGCTGTACACAGTCATCATGTAGAAGATGTCGTACATGATGATGAGGAAGATCAAGACGAAGGGCATGATCATGAAGATGAAGATGCCGGAGCAGACAACAATGGAGGCTGGGTGCAGGACCCTCATATACAAGAGTTGCTTCTCAAGCAGACGGATAACGCAAGAGCTGCCGCCCGAGAGAAAGCCAAGCTGGATCAACTGGAGATAGGCGCGGTTACTCCATTGTATGGAGGATGCAGGCCCGAGGATACCCGCCTGAAAGTAACTCTCATAGCTCTGGAGATGAAGGTAAAACACAAAATGACCGACGCATGCTTCGACGAGAACATGTCATTCTGGCACGAACGTCTTCCCAAGGGGAAAAAGTGCCCGACCAGTTTTGAGGAGGCGAAGAAAATCGTGTGTCCTCCGGATTTACTGCACGTGAAATACCGTGTGTGCATGAACAATTGCATCATTTATCGGGACGAGCATGCGGAGTCTACCATATGTCCGGTGTGCGGTGTCACTCGATACAAGAAGAGGAAGAAAGCTCCTTGAAAATCAGTGTGGTACTTTCCGATCACTCCTCGTCTGCAGCGGTATTTCGTGGACCCTAAGGTAGAAAAGCTCCTGCGTTGGCACGCGGATAGGGAGGAGAAGAAGCGGGAAGATGACGGAAATGATCCGGAGATAAATAAAAAATACAAGATGCTGAGTCACCCTAAGGATGCGAGCCAGTGGCAAGCGTTGAACTTCGAATACCCAGAATTTGGGAAGGATCCAAGGAACATCGTGCTGGGTGCGAGCACCTATGGAGTCAATCCGTTTGGCAGCCAGAGAAGCACACATAGCACCTGGCCTGTGTTTGTGTGGATGTACAACCTTCCCCCTGGTTCTGCATGAAGAGGAAGTACATTCACATGAGTATGCTAATTGAAGGGCCGGAATAACCAGGGAACGACATCAATCTGTATCTGGGGCTGCTGAAGGAGGAGCTAGACACGCTGTGGAAAACGCCAGCCAATACGTGGGACGCCGCAGAGAAAGAATATTTCCCTATGAGAGCCGCACTGCTCACGACGGTGCACGACTATCTCGGTTACGGATATCTCGCGGGGCAGGTAGTCCACAGATTTTCTGGATGCGTAAGGGCATGGATGACACAACGTATCGCAAGCTAGATAGAGATCCCGGGTCTTCGAAAACCGTGTTCATGGGACATCGAAGGTGGCTTCACGACGATGACCCGTGGAGGAAACGCAAGGATCTGTTCGATGGTGAAACCGAACCCCAAAAACGCCCGTGTACGAGGAGCGGCGAGGAAATAGACGAGCTGTTGAAAAATTGGAAAGACTGCCCACTGCCGGGAAAGAAGAAAAAGGCGCCAGAGCCGGGAAAGAAGTGAAAGGCGCTAGAGCCGCTGCTGAAGGTATGGAAAACGAGGTCTGTTTTCTGGGACTTGCCGTACTGGAAGATCCACCGTGTGCCTGACAGCCTTGATGTCATGCATATCACAAAGAACGTGTGTGAGAGTCTGCTTGGTACCCTGCTCAACATGCCAGAGAGGACCAAAGATGGGCCGAAAGCAAGGGCAGACTTGAAATCAATGGGCATCAGGCAGGAGCTTCACACTAATGATGATGATGATGATGATGATGATGATGATGATGAGGCGAAGCAGGACACAGAAAGTCGTCGAAAAGGCAAAAGGGCCAAGAAGACCGGAAATGACTACCCTCCCGCGTGCTTCACTCTAAGTCAGGAGGAGATCGAGCAGTTTTTCACCTGCCTCCTAGGAGTAAAAGTTCCTTACGGTTACGCGGGGAAGATAAGCAGATACCTAGACCCAGCGAAGTAGAAGTTCAGCGGGATGAAGTCTCACGACTGTCATGTGCTGATGACGCAGATACTTCCAGTTGCAATCCATGGGATCATGGACGCGCACGTCCGTGAAACGCTATTTGGCCTATGCAACTTTTTCGACGTCATCTCTCGGAAGTCGATTGGTGTGAGGCAACTCAGAAGGCTACAGGAAGAGATCGTGGTGATACTATGCGAGCTTGAGATGTACTTCCTACCCGCATTCTTCGATGTTATGGTGCATCTGCTGGTCCATATCGTGGAGGATATCATCCAACTCCGGCCGACGTTCCTGCACAGCATGATGCCATTCGAAAGGATGAATGGTGTCGTCAAAGGATACATTCGCAACATGTCACGTCCAGAGGGAAGTATAGCCAAGGGCTTTCTGACTGAAGAGTGCATCTCCTACTGCATGAATTATCTAGGCATCGAGAACCCCGTTGGTCTGCCTATCAACAGGCACCTCGACAGGCTCGCTGGATGGGGTCACCGTGAGGGTCGCCGCGAAATGCATGTCAACTTCGAGGGTCGACTCGCCGACTTTGAAAGAGCAAACCTAGTCGCGCTACAACACATAGACGTGGTCGATCCTTGGGTGGTAGAGCACAAAACCTTTATTGAGAAGACGTACAATGACCGAGGCCAATAGAGGACGGACGGAGATATAATCAAAGAGCACAACTCATGTTTCACGTGTTGGTTCAAGCAGAAGCTTCTGTCGTACCCTTTACATGAGGATTCTTCCGCGGAAGAACAACTCATATTCACCTTGTCACAGGGCGCCGAGCAACCTGATGACCTATGAAGCGTACGATATCAACGGCTACACATTCTACACTGAGAACGAGGACATGAAGAGCGATGGTTATCAGAACTCCGGGGTAACGATGGAATCCTACACCGGCAACGACAAGGACAAATACTATGGAAGGATCGAGGAGATCTGGGAGCTGAGCTACACTGGAGAGAAGGTCTCGATGGTCCGTGTCAGATGGGCCAAGAGCGTCCTAAAAGAAGACCGGTATTTCACCACCATGGTTATACCCGAAGCCAAATCCAAGACCGCGGGCGCAAACGTCACCGCGAAAAATGAGCCATTGGTACTGGCTTCCCAAGTGGACCAATGCTTCTTCATTACCGACCCGCCAAAGCCCAGTCGTGTTGTCGTGAGGAGAGGCAAAAGGAAGATCATCGAAATGGATGGAGTAGCCAATGAGCAAGACTTTGACAAGTACGGCGACCCGAAGATCGAACATGATGACGACGATGAAGTAGCAGCACACACCACAAGAAGAAGCAGACCACCCTACCTAAAGGACGCCCGTTCCACAGAAGAACTCCAATTGCGAAAAAGAAGGGCAAGAAGATTGTGAACAGATAGCTAGCTAAGATCGATTATATTTAAATCGTAGTCTTCATTTCTCGGGCACTTTTTGATATCATGAATATTTTTAAATTTCATGGGAACATTTTGAATTCATGAATATTTTTTCAAATTTGATGATATTTTTTCATATTCAATATGAAAAAATATTGAATATTCATGAGGACACTCGATCTCGATCCCCCTCCCTCTCGATAGCT
>NC_041381.1:140606805-140646171 GCF_002162155.2 Triticum dicoccoides
CGCCGTCGCCGACACCCCGCACCCTCCCCCACTTTTTGATGATATTTTCAAATAACAAATTTGATGATATTTTCAATTAACAAAAATCGATGATATTTTCAAAAAAAATTGATGATATTTAATGATATCTTCTGTTCTAGTCCTCATGAAAATAACAAATTTGATAAAAAAATTATTAGATGCAACAAGAAATAATGAAAAAAAAGTTACTAATGGCGCACCCTAGGTGGGTGCGCCATTGCTGTCAGAAAAAAAAAAGTTACTAATGGCGCACCAGAGGTGGGTGCGCCATTGCTGTCAGAAAAAAAAAGTTACTAATGGCGCACCAGAGGTGGGTGCGCCATTGCTATAAGAAAAAAACTACTAATGGTGCACCAAAGGCTGGTGCGCCATTGCTATAGTGTCTAGCTGGATACCACTTCGCCCGATCCCCCCTTCCCTCTTCCCCTCGCCAGTTCCCTCTCCCTCGATCCACCACGCCGCTCCTTCCCTCGTCCCTCCCTCCACCGCGCCGCCGCCGCCACTGCCCCGACCCACTGCACCGCTGCCGCCCACGCACCCCCGCCGCCTCCCTCTCCCCTTCCTTCCCCTCGAGACCGCGACCTCCTCGGACGGACGGCGGCGCGAGACTCCCCGCGCTCCTCGACGGACGGGCTCCTCGACGGACGAACGGATGGCGGCTAGCCTCGTCGGACGCGCTCCTCGACGGTGGCGCAAGCCTCCCCGCGCGGCTACTGCTCATCGACGACGGTTAGTCTCTGTCCCTCCCTCCCTCTCTCCCCCGCTCATCCCCATGCCCCCACGGGGCGGCGACCTAGGGTTAGGAGCAGGAGCTCGCCGCCGCCGCCCCGTTGTGCCACTGCTGCTGCTTCTTGATCAGTTTTATTAGTTAGGGAATGCGCGTTAGGTTCTTATTAGTTCTCCGTTTCTTCTTGGGTGGTCTCGAAGTGATTTCAGGGAGGTAATTTAGTTCCCGATCCTCGGGTCGGTGCCTCTACCGAATTTGGGGATTTCTTTGTCGGTCTTGGAATGAACAGGTGGGTAATCTGAGCTCGTTTAGCGTTCTGGGTGGTGCTTGGTGGTGCCTTGGCCCTTTGCAACCAATGTGGTTGGGGAGATTAGGCTCTGACATTGTAGGTGGTGTTCCTTACGACCAACGGCACCACACCATGTGTGTTCTTTGGTCCTTGAACCAGTACATAGTTTCACCGACATTAATGCCTTTAATTGAACTAATTTGTGAATGCTGAGTTTCCCTTGACTTGTCAAGTTGGGACAGTTTGAGATTCAAAGGTTTCAGTGAGTAGACTCGATATTTTGTGTGTAGTAATGTTTTGGTGCTTATTGCTTTGGATACTTCTTGTGTATGCTTTGCTGATACTTGTCTTAGGAAAGCTGACACTACTTTATCTAATTAAGTTCTTTGTGTCTTCCTTTTAATCTTAGAATGGCACAGTCATATGTGTTTGTCAATTTCTAACTGAATGTATGTACTGATGTACGCACTAACAGGATACAGTGT
Organism: Triticum dicoccoides; assembly: GCF_002162155.2. NCBI lineage: Eukaryota > Viridiplantae > Streptophyta > Magnoliopsida > Poales > Poaceae > Triticum > Triticum dicoccoides. Next base: position 140,608,328 of record NC_041381.1, read on the forward strand.
TATCTTAGTCAGTGAGTATTTCTCATCTCAACTTGGAATTTCTCATTTCACTTAGTGAGTATGCATTGAAGCACACCTTCCAGTCAATACATTCACACACCAAATGTTTACATTCACTTGATAAATATTTCACATCTCTGTACATGCAAATATTCAGTACGGCTTTGCTCAGCTCGATAACACCATCGAGTAAAGCTATTTCAGACACAATAAAGTTGCAAAATTCAGATACTTCATAGACATGTGTGTGTTGCTTTTGTTTCTGCTAAACTGTCTATGGTAGATAAACTGAGCGTTGTGGCCATGCTTGATGCAGGAGCTCAAGAACCTCGGCCGCAGCTCTACTCCGCCTCCGAGTACTACGAGAAGTCCTACCTCAACACCCACCAGAAGTAGATGTGAGTAGCCACCTCAGCTGTTCGTCCTCTCCTCCATTAGAATAGTTGATCAGTGTAAAGTAGTCTGAGTTAGAGAAATGTTGATCAGTGTTATGAGTGTTAGCCAAAAAGCTCTGTCAGTAGCTAACTGCCTCATGTTCTGCTGTGTGAACTACTATGTGGTGCTGCTCATGGATGATGGTAGGAATTTATGCAAATATTCAGAGATACAAAATATTGAAGTTGCTGTAACTGATTACTTTCCCAAGTGAGAAAAATACATTCTATTCTACCTTTTTCATACTCAGTGATTGTTGCAGCCAAGAAATGCATAGCCAATGTTAAATGGTCCTATAAATGACAGTACCCTAACAACTATTCTGCTCATGATCTTATTTTTATTTCTTTGATGAAAGTTGGTTCTTTTCTTCCCAAGTTCACAAAAAATCTTTTACATTTCTAGTGGTTGCCAAAAGCATAATATGACCAGGACAAACATAAACTTTGAGGCTGAAAGGAAATCAAGTAATGAACGACATAGGAATAGAAGGTAAACAAACTATGCTAGTTGAGAATGTACCTCAGGAGTCGATCAGAAGTGTGGCGTCTCAATATTTCCTGAAAACCCATGTTGGCTAGGATAATTTGCTTTTATTACCTTATTTACACCAAGTTTTAGTTAAACAATGATACTTGAATAATTTTGTGCTACTTCTGTTATGGTTTTGTGGACAGTATTTGACCTTATGGTAACTAGTTGGGGTCAGGTTTTGGGGTTTTGATTATTGGTATGAAGTACTGACAGAGGATCTTATTCACACCAAGTTTTAGTTAAACACTGGTACTTGAATGATTTTGTGCTACTTCTGTTGTGGTTTTGTGGACAGTATTTGAACTTAATGGAAACTAGTTGGTTATGAAAGCATGATACTGCTATAACTTTAGTAGTAAGCAGAATAGATCGTGCTACAGTAGCTCTAGGCAGAGAATGGCATGTTACTACCATAGAGGTACCCAAATATGTAGGTGTAGTTTGTGTTTTTATTTGTTCACACTGTCGCTGTATTGCTCAATTAGACAATTAGTCTTTATGAAGAAGAAGAATAAAGCTGATGTTGCTGCTGTTATGCCTGTATTCACTGCTGCTGCTGTTGTACTTGTGATGATGTTGTACTTGTGAGTGATGCTACTTGTGATCTTCTGAAATGACCCATTGGGGACTTCATTACGCGGGGATAATGATTTTGCAGGTACCCCGAGAGGCCCTTGAGTTTGCCGGAATGTCGATTAACTTCTGTTCTGGCAAATTCGGGTACTCCATATGTCCTATTTTCAGCAAAGGTCATGCTGAAATTTTCCGTGAATTTTAGCATGGCTTTGCTAAAAATAGGACATATGGGGTACTTGCGACTAATGCATGGGCCGGGGTATCTTAGTACTTAGTTAAGTAGGATCAACTGCCCCGCCATTCTTGCTGCATTAAACCATAGGTGGCAATAGAGCCAAGTGATTAGGCCCAACTTAGAATTCTCCTTAGCATCGATAAACCCTAGATGATAAACCCAACATAGGTGGCAATAGAGCCAAGTGACTAGTGCCAAGTGATTAGGCCCAACCTAGGGTGCCTCGGCATCGATAAACCCTAAATGATGAAAACTTAACTTGGCTGCCCCGGATGCCTCGGTGTCGATGAGAACCTAAATGATGTACGCTTAGGCTTTTAGGGTGCCTCGGCGTCGACAAACCCTAAATGATAAAAGCTTAGCTTTTAGGATGCCTCGGTGTCGACAAACCCTAAATGATGAGACCATGATCTTGTTCCTTGACAATAACCAACTTTTTGACCAAACTATTTTCCTATTTAGAGCGAAACATGGCCAACCACGATGAGGCCGGCGGTTCGGGTGGCAAGCAATTCTGGGAGCTGTCCCAGGAGATGGAGGAACAACCTCACCGCTATGAGGGCGCCGCGGAAGACACCGATCCTGACTACACAAGCCCTAGTGCGTCGGGGATGACACCACTGATGGTGCCGCCGAGGATGCCACCACTGATGATGGTGGCGCACACACAGATGGCAGCCAACCGAAGAAGCAAAGGAAGGACCGGCGCCCGAATGCGCTCTGCACCCTCAAGGAGGAATTTACTCAAGTGGACTCCGACGGGCATCCAACGGAGCCCAAACATATAGTCAAGGGGTACTCGCTTCAGCTCCGGTGCATTCTCCGTAGCACCGTCTCGATCAACACTGAGAACCTTAGGCATAAGGACCACGGGAATTTGCACAACCTCCTCTTCACGAAGCTGCACGAACGATACAAGTTCCCCGCCGAATTTGAAAACACACGCCTCTCAGGGAATAAAGTGAACAGTGCCGCCCTCACGAGGATGAGCACGGCCTTGTCTACTTGGAGAAGCACGGGGAAGAGAATGATTGATAAAGGTGATAGTTATGAGAAGATCAAGGCGAAAAATCCTTCGATCAGCGAAGATGACTACAAGGAGTTCAAGATCAAGTGCGAGAGCAGCGCAACCTCCGAATCAAGTCAGTGGGGGAAACAAATGCGGGAGTTGAACTTAGGGGAACACAAACTCGGTCCCGGCGGTTACAGAGTGGCGGAGCCTATATGGGACAAGGAGGACGCGGAGCGTGCTGAGCAAGGCCTACCGCCCCGCTTCGAGAAATACAGCGGTGACAAGCAAACCAGGAACTTTGTCAGGGCCCGGTACAAGGAGGACCCGATTACCACGGATCCGAAGACCAGGGCGCTTGAGCTTGTTCTGGTAAGGAATACACTCCCGCGTAATTAGCTCCATATGGTTGCACTCTAATTAATCCCCAATATTTCTAAATGGTTCACGTTCCTTTCGCAGGACACTGAAAGTAGTAGCGCGGGGTCGTCTTAGAGCTCCCCTTTCAACACCCCTTTAAATAGGGCGTTGAACATAATGAAAAACAAGGATAATCTCACTAAGCCGATGTCAGCTGGTCGTGTGGCCGGCAAAGGCTTGTCCACAAAATGGGGGTCATACTATTCTGCTGGTGTGCGGAAGGAGAAAAAGACCAGCTCGGAAAGCCAGACGCGCGAGGTTGAAGCACTCAAGGCACAAGTGGCATGGATTCCGGAGCTTGTCCAAGAGCAAGTGGAACAACAACTGGGAACGAAGCTCAACGCCATGGTGCCTACATTGATTCATGGGCTGACGACGTGGATTGCGGGCGACCAACAGGGGCCTCCCTCGGTTCCCAGCTTCATAGCCAGCAACTCGCATAGCGCGCAGGCGGCGCCATTGGTGTCTCTGGCGGCGCCATTGGTGTCTCCGGCGGAGGCGTTATTCGTGTCTCTGGCGCCGGCACGGGCATTGGAGCTTAATGCACCCGGGTGTACGCTAGCCGGCACCTCGCCAGCAAGCGCCCCCTCTGTCAGTTGCACGCCCGCCGTTGGCGGTGCCTCGACATTAGCCGAGCTCGACGACATCACGGTAACTAAGCCTCTCGGCCGATGACTTCATCTCCTTGCCTTTGACTGGGCATCCCTGATGCCCTACATGTTTTCGCAGGGCGCCGCCGAGTTGGTCGATGTCGCCAAGGGCAGAATCGTTCAACCGAGCAACCCCATGTTCCACGGTAATCCAATGCCACCCACAGTGTATAGGGTTGAAGTGGTTCGGGTGCTGCCAGGATTCGACGAGCTGTTACCTCCGATTCGACCCGCTGGGGCCGACGAAGAAGATGAGATAACCCTCAGCGCCTGCGTAAACTGGCCCCTGCTTTGGCCGAAGAGCCAGATTCATTTGGGGGCGGGGGACACCACCCCACAGACAAGACCGCCAGTCGTGCCGGCGCCAAGCCATGGCAAGAATGCCGCAACGCTACCGGACCTGCCGGACATATCTATGCCGGACATCCCTATGGCATAGGATACGGACATCCCTATGGCACAGGATCCGGACGACGACGACAACGACGACGGTACATTTACCAAAGTTGATAAGTACTTTGCTGAACATGGGTACGCTGACGAGTTCTGCGGGCCTCTTTCTCAAGAACCCAACCAAGATGACCGCGATCTAGCTGGTATGACGAAGAAATCCAATTGCAACAGGCGTCGTCTCGCGTTCAGTTCTCAGGAGACGCCTCCAGCTCCCGCCTTCACCGAGCCTCAGATAGCTGAGGTGCGAAATATTATCAGCCCCAACATGCTCAAGAAGGCGGTCTGTGAGCAGAACTCGGTCCCATTACAGGAGATCAAGAAGAAGGGATGAAAACGAAAGACTAACAAGGGCGCCGGTGCGAGCCAGCCGGCACCGAGTTCGATCCGTGCTCAAGACGGGCCACCTTCACCTAAGGATATTTCGAGGAGGGTGCATGTGGCGGGTAGGGCGATACTACCGCCAAATATGCGCAATGCTGCAACCGGTGCTATGCGGAGTCTGCACGACAGTGTTCTTTCTTTGGAGAAGCGGCATCTCAGATAGAATGATGTGGCATACCCGGTTTTCGTGGCCAAGGTGCCAAAGGGCAAGGGCTTTGTGGATGGCGACATCGGGGGTACGATCGTCCTGCGGTTTGACGACATATTTTCTATGTTTAACCTTCATCCGCTGCCCTACACCTTCGTTCGGCTGTTTTCGCTGAGTATGGAGATGCGGATCATTAGAGACAAGACCCCGGACATCGTGATAGTCGACCCCTTCTACATGCGTGCCAAGCACTTGAGCAGCTCTGGGGACCGCCAAGTTGCGAGTTCACACCTCGAAGGCGTCATTCTGGCAAACCCAGATAAGGATAACTTCCTTGTGGCTTACTTTCCCGAGTAAGTCATCCCTTAACCGCCCCGTAACATATGATTTTTTTAGATTTCGATCGTTCTTTTTTTTCTAACATTCTGTGTTCTGTGCAGTGACACACATTGCACACTCATCCTCTTAAGCCCGAAATATTCCATGGCCATGTATTTCGACCCGAACCGTAACTCCAAGATAGACTACACAAATGTCAAGAAAGTTCTTGATGATGTTCTCCCCGGCTACGCCAAATCTAGAGGCACCTTCACCAGGGCAGTTCGTAAGTACGGCAAGCACACCTTCTCACACAATACGAAGTTCTGCTGCGTCAAGCAGCCGCCTGGCGGTCAGAAGGATGCCTACTACGCCCTCCATCACATGCGGGCGATCGTAAGGGACCATCATCACCTTCTGCTACCAGATAATCTCAAAGATTGGACCTTAGACAAGAATTCTTTCGCATCCAGTCGGAGTTTGCAGAAATCATCCATCAAGATGTCCTTCATACCTTGGGGCAGTTCTTCCTCAGATATCAACCGTCCAACAGTGAGATAGATGGAACGCTACAAATGCAGGGTGACAACGACCGTGATTTCATGACCATCACGACAGACGACGGCTTCATCCACGCTCCTGTCCGATGAGTCGAGTCGAAAGTAGTGATGTGTAGTTCTGAAACATTGATTGGCTCATGTTGTAATTAAACTTTAATGAATTCGTATGTCTCTTTGGTTTGGACAGTCATTCAACTTAGATGTAATCGATGCTATTTATTAGTAGGATCATGAATCGTGCTATTAATGTCTTGCTTTTCTCTTCTGATCCTTTTGTTGCATACTTACATATTGCTTATGTATTGTCTGTTGTCTGTTGTTTGGCTTGTGCATAGAGATGCCGTCGTATGTCGTGTACAAGGGTAAGGTTCCCGGAGTCTACGATGACTGGGAGGAGTGTCGGAGACAGGTTCACCGTTTCAACGGTAACAGTTACAAAGGGTACACCACTAGGGCGGAGGCCGAATCTAGATACGCCCGCTATCTAGTGGGAGAGAGAGGAGGGAGCGTTGGAGGAACCGGGTGAAGACCAGTTTGATCGCAATGATGCTCATCGTGATGACCGCACCTCTCTTCTATGTGATGGTAGTTTAGATGATCGATATTGACTTGTAATGTGAAGACAAACTCGATACTCGCGGTCTTGAGACTTGTAATGTTTTATCTTTGTTCGGTCTTTTGAATTCGGAGACTAATATGATGAATTGTATTCAGAGACTAATCTTCTATTGTATTCGATGAATCTACTGTTGTTGTGTGCTGCTGTCTATATTTTGTCCAATAATATATTTTGTAACCTGTGCAAAAATCAGAAAGGTAAAAAAACCAAATATTCATACTAATGGCACATCACATCCAGGTGCGCCATTATTATGCCAAATGATACTAATGGCGCATCACCTCAGAGTGCGCCATTAGTATGACAAAGCACATGGTTACGTCTGGCCCCCCGGGAGGCATACTAATGGTGCATGGTCTTACATACTAATGGCGCATTGCTGGGTGCGCCATTAGTATACCAGATACTAATGGCGCACCAGTGGTGTGCCATTAGTAAAAAATACTAGTGGCGTGCTACTAATGGCGCACTGGTAGTGCGCCATTAGTAGGCAAAACCGGTGCGCCATTAGTAGGCCTTTTCCTAGTAGTGTAGCCTCTTTCGATAAGTAAGAGTGTCGAACCCAACGAGGAGCTAAAGGTAGAACAAATATTCTCTCAAGTACTATCTGCCACTAATACGACTCTACGCATGCTTAGTGTTCACTTTACCTAGAACAAGTATGAAACTAGAAGTACTTTGTAGGTGTGACAGGATAGGTTTGCAAGATAATAAAGAACACATAAATATAAAGTAGGGGATGTTTAGATAAAGATGCAATAAAGTAAATATAGCGAGTGTGGAAAAGTGGTGGTAGGAGTTGTGAAATTGTCCCTAAGCAATTGACTATGTTACTAGACCAGTAATCACTATTGCAATTCTATTTGAGGGAGAGGCATAAGCTAACATACTTTCTCTTCTTGGATCATATGCACTTATGATCGGAACTCTAGCAAGCATCCGCAACTACTAAAGACCATTAAGGTAAAACCCAACCATAGCATTAAAGTATCAAGTCCCCTTTATCCCATATGCAAACAACCTACTTACTCAGGTCTGTGCTTCTGTCACTCATGCCACCCACCATAAGCAAATCATGAACATATTGCAAACCCTACAACGAGAATCCCTCACGCTTGCGCGACACGGAGAGAAATATAGGACAGCACCAATAATAAAACATGCAACTCAAACCAATCATAGAAATTCATCAATCACCGATAGGACAACGAAAATCTACTCAGACATCATAGGATGGCAACACATCATTGGATAATAATAGGAAGCATAAAGCACCATGTTCAAGTAGAGGGTATAGCGAGTTACGAGAGAGTGGACCTATGAATATAGATGGGGGAAGGTGATGAAGATGTTGGTGAAGATGGTGGAGGTGTTGGTGAAGATCACGGTGATGATGATGGCCCCTGGCGGCGCTCCGGCACCACCGGAAGCAAGGGGGGAGAGAGCCCTCCTTCTTCTTCTTCTTCTTCTTCCTTGACCTTCTCCCTAGATGGGATAAGGGTTTCCCCTCTGGTCCTTCGCTCCCATGGCGTGGGAGGGGCGAGAGCCCCTCCGAGATTGGATCTGTCTCTCTGTCTCTCTCTGTTTCTGCGTTCTCAGATTCTGCCCCTTCACCGTTTCTTTTATATTTGGAGATCCGTAACTCCGATTGGGGTGAATCTTTTGCCCAGATCTTTCCCGTAAAATTAGCTTTCTTGTGGCAAAAGAAGAGCGTCAACCGCCTTACGGGGGTCCCATGAGAGTCCAGGGCGTGCATGCCTCCCTGGGGTGCCCCCTATCTCCTGGCCCCCTCGGGCACCGTCTCGCGTTGATTTTAATTCCCAAAAATCATAAATATTCCAAAATAATTCTCCGTCCGTTTTTATCCCGTTTGGACTCCGTATGATATTGAGTTTCTGCGAAACATAAAACATGCAACAAACAGGAACTGGCACTGGGCACTGGATCAATATGTTAGTCCCAAAAATAGTACAAAAAGTTGCCAAAAGTATATGAAAGTTGAATAATATTGGCATGGAACAATCAAAAATTATAGATACGACGGAGACGTATCAGCATCCCCAAGCTTAATTCCTGCTCGTCCTCGAGTAGGTAAATGATAAAAAAGATAATTTTTGATGTGGAATGCTACCTAGCATAATCTTGATCATATGTCTAATCATGGCATGAATATTAAGACATGAGTGATTCAAAGCAATAGTCTATCATTTGACATAAAAAACGATAATACTTCGAGCGTACTTAATAAAGCAATCATGTCTTTTCAAAACAACATGGCCAAAGCAAGCTTATCCCTACAAAATCATATAGTTTGGCCATGCTTCATTTTCATCACACAAAATGCTCCCATCATGCAAAACCCCGATGACAAGTCGAGCAATTGGTTCATACTTTTTAACGCGCTTCAGCTTTTTCAACCCTCACGCAATACATGAACGCAAGCCATGGATATAGCACTATAGGTGGAATAGAATATGATGGTGGGGGTTTATGTGGAGAAGAGAAAAAGGGAGAAAGTCTCACATCGACGCAACTAATCAACGGGATATGGAGATGCCCATCAATTGATTTCAATGCGAGGAGTAGGGATTGCCATGGAACGGATGCACTAACAGCTATAAGTGTACGAAAGCTCAAACTGAAAACTAAGTGGGTGTGCATCCAACTTGCTTGCTCATGAAGACCTAGGGCAGTTGAGGAAGCCCATCGTTGGAATATACAAGCCAAGTTCTATAATGAAAAATTCCCAGTATATGAAAGTGACAACATAGGAGACTCTCTATATGAAGAATAAGGTGCTACTCTGAAGCACAAGTGTGGTAAAAGGATAGTAACATTGCCCCTTTTTTTCCTTTTTCTTTTTGGGTGGGCTTCTTTGGCACCCTTTTTTATTTAGGCTTCTTTGGCCTCTCTTTTTTTTCTTTTTTTTCTTTTTCTTTTTTTTCATGGGGCAATGCTCTATAATGATGATCATCACACTTTTATTTACTTACAACTCAATATTACAACTCGATACTAGAACAAAGATATGACTCTATATGAATGCTTCCGGTGGTGTACCGGGATGTGCAATGATCTAGCGTAGCAATGACTATTGGGAAACGTTGCAGAAAATAAAAAATTTCTACGCTTCACCAAGATCAATCTATGGAGTTCATCTAGCAACGAGAGAGAGGAGTGCATCTACATACCCTTGTAAATCGTGAGCGGAAGCGTTCAAGAGAACGGGGTTGAGGGAGTCATACTCGTCGTGATCCAAATCACCGATGATCCTAGTGCTGAACAAACAGCACCACCGCGTTCAACACACGTACGGTTGGGGAAGATGTCTCCTCCTTCTTGATCCAGCAAGGGGGAAGGAGAGGTTGATGGAGATCGAGCAGCACGATGGCGTGGTGGTGGAAGCAGCGGCGATCTCGGCAGGGCTTTGCCATGCTCAACGAGAGAGAGAGGTGGTACGGGGGGAGAGGGAGGCGCTAGGGACTAGGGTGAGGCTGCCCTCCCTCCCCCTTCTTTATATAGGGGGCCTAGGGGTGCGTCGCCCCCTAGAAATCCCATCTTAAGGGGGGCGGCGGCCTAGAGGGGAACTTGCCCCCCAAGTCAAGTGGGGCGCCCCCCCACCCCTATGGTTTCCAACCCTAGGCGTAGGGGAGGCCCAAGGGGGGGCGCACCAGCCCACCAGGGGCTGGTTCCCTTCCCTCTTCAGCCCATGTGGCCCTCCGGGATAGGTGGACCCAACCGGTGGACCGCCGGGACCCTTCCGGTGGTCCCGGTACAATACCGGTGACCCCCGAAACTTTCCCGGTGGCCGAAACTGGACTTCCTATATACAATTCTTCACCTCCGGACCATTCTGGAACTCCTCGTGACGTCCGGGATCTCATCCGGGACTCCGAACAACTTTCGGGTTACCGCATACTAATATCTCTACAACCCTAGCGTCACCGAAACTTAAGTGTGTAGACCCTACGGGTTCGGGAATCATGCAGACATGACCGAGACAGCTCTCTGGTCAATAACCAACAACTGGATCTGGATACCCATGTTGGCTCCCACATATTCCTCGATGATCTCATCGGATGAACCACGATGTCGAGGATTCAAGTAATCTCGTATACAATTCCCTTTGTCAATCGGTATGTTACTTGCCCGAGATTCGATCGTCAGTATTCCAATACCTCGTTCAATCTCGTTACCGGAAAGTCACTTTACTCGTACCGTAATGCATGATCCCGTGACCAAACACTTGGTCACATGGAGCTCATTATTATCATGCATTACCGAGTGGGCCCAAAGATACCTCTCTGTCATACGGAGTGACAAATCCCAGTCTCGATCCGTGTCAACCCAATAGATACTTTCGGGGATACCCGTAGTATACCTTTATAGTCACCCAGTTACGTTGTGACGTTTAGTACACCCAAAGCACCCTACGATATCCGGGAGTTGCACGATCTCATGGTCTAAGGAAAAGATACTTGACATTGGAAAAGCTCTAGCAAACGAACTACACGATCTTGTGCTATGCTTAGGATTGGGTCTTGTCCATCACATCATTCTCCCAATGATGTGATCCCGTTATCAATGACATCCAATGTCCATAGTCAGGAAACCATGACTATCTATTGATCAATGAGCTAGTCAACTAGAGGCTTACTAGGGACATGTTGTGGTCTATGTATTCACACATGTATTATGATTTCCGGATAACACAATTATAGCATGAATAACAGACAATTATCATGAACAAGGAAATATAATAATAATCATTTTATTATTGCCTCTAGGGCATATTTCCAACAGTCTCCCACTTGCACTAGAGTCAATAATCTAGTTACATTGTGATGAATCGAACACCCATAGAGTTATGGTGTTGATCATGTTTCGCTCGCGGAAGAGGTTTAGTCAACGGATCTGCAACATTCAGATCCATATGCACTTTGCAAATATCTATGTATCCATATTGAACATTTTCACGAATGGAGTTGAAGAGACGCTTGATGTGCCTGGTCTTCTTGTGAAACCTAGGCTCCTTGGCAAGGGCAATAGCTCCAGTGTTGTCACAGAAGAGAGAGATGGGCCCCGACGCATTGGGTATGACTCCTAGGTCGGTGATTAACTCCTTCATCCATATTGCTTCATGTGCTGCCTCCGAGGCTGCCATGTACTCCGCTTCACATGTAGATCCCGCCACGACGCTTTGCTTGCAACTGCACCAGCTTACTGCCCCACCATTCAAAATATACACGTATCCGGTTTGTGACTTGGAGTCATCCAGATCTGTGTCGAAGCTAGCGTCGACGTAACCCTTTACGACGAGCTCTTCGTCACCTCCATAAACGAGAAACATATCCTTAGTCCTTTTCAAGTACTTCAGGATATTCTTGACCGCTGTCCAGTGTTCCATGCCGGGATTACTTTGGTACCTTCCTACCAAACTTACGGCAAGGTTTACATCAGGTCTGGTACACAGCATGGCATACATAATAGACCCTATAGCCGAGGCATAGGGGATGACACTCATCTTTTCTCTATCTTCTGCCGTGGTCGGGCATTGAGCCGAGCTCAATTTCACACCTTGCAATACAGGCAAGAACCCCTTCTTGGACTGATCCATATTGAACTTCTTCAATATCTTATCAAGGTATGTGCTTTGTGAAAGACCTATGAGGCGTCTCGATCTATCCCTATAGATCTTGATGCCTAATATGTAAGCAGCTTCTCCAAGGTCCTTCATTGAAAAACACTCATTCAAGTAGGCCTTAATACTGTCCAAAAGTTCTATATCATTTCCCATGAAAAGTATGTCATCTACATATAATATGAGAAATTCTACAGAGCTCCCACTCACTTTATTGTAAACGCAGGCTTCTCCATAAGTCTGCATAAACCCAAACGCTTTGATCATCTCATCAAAGTGAATGTTCCAACTCCGAGATGCTTGCACCAGCCCATAAATGGATCACTAGAGTTTGCATACCTTGTTAGCATTCTCTGGATCGACAAAACCTTCCGGCTGCATCATATACAGTTCTTCCTTAAGATAGCCGTTAAGGAATGCCGTTTTGACGTCCATCTGCCATATCTCATAATCATAGTATGCGGTAATTGCTAACATGATTCGAACGGACTTCAGCTTCGCTACGGGAGAGAAAGTCTCATCGTAGTCAACCCCTTGAACTTGCCGATAACCCTTAGAGACAAGTTGAGCTTTATAGATGGTAACATTACCATCCGCGTCCGTCTTCTTCTTAAAGATCCATTTGTTTTCTATCACTCGCCGATCATCGGGCAAGTCTGTCAAAGTCCATACTTTGTTTTCATACATGGATCCTATCTCGGATTGCATGGCTTCAAGCCATTTGTTGGAATCTGGGCCCGCCATCGCTTCTTCATAGTTCGAAGGTTCACCGTTGTCTAACAACATGATTTCCAGGACAGGGTTGCCATACCACTCTGGTGTGGAACATGTCCTTGTGGACCTACGAAGTTCATTAGCAACTTGATCCGAAGTACCTTGATCGTCATCATTAATTTCCTCTCCAGTCGGTGTAGGCACCACAGGAACATCTTCCTGAGCTATACTACTTTCCGGTTCAAGAGGTAGTGCTTCATCGAGTTCTACTTTCCTCCCACTTACTTCTTTCGAGAGAAACTCTTTCTCCAGAAAGGACCCGTTCTTGGCAACAAAGATCTTGCCTTCGGATCTAAGGTAGAAGGTATACCCAATGGTTTCCTTAGGGTATCCTATGAAGACGCATTTTTCCGACTTGGGTTCGAGCTTTTCAGGTTGAAGTTTCTTGACATAAGCATCGCATCCCCAAACTTTTATAAACGACAGCTTAGGTTTCTTCCCAAACCATAATTCATACGGTGTCATCTCAACGGACTTAGGTGGTGCCCTATTTAAAGTGAATGTGGCTGTCTCTAAAGTGTATCCCCAAAATGATAGCCGTAAATTGGTAAGAGACATCATAGACCGCACCATATCCAATAAAGTGCGACTACGACGTTCGGACACACTGTTACGCTGAGGTGTTCCAGGCGGCGTGAGTTGTGAAACAATTCCACATTTCCTTAAGTGCGTACCAAATTCGTGAATTAAATATTCTCCTCCACGATCTGATCGTAAAAACTTTATTTTTCGGTCACATTGATTCTCTACCTCATTCTGAAATTCCTTGAACTTTTCAAAGGTCTCAGACTTGTGTTTCATTAAGTAAACATACCCATATCTACTTAAGTCATCAGTGAGGGTGAGAACATAACGATAGCCACCGCGAGCCTCAACGCTCATTGGACCGCGCACATCAGTATGTATAATTTCCAATAAGTTGGTAGCTCTCTGCATTGTTCCGGAGAACGGTGTCTTGGTCATTTTACCCATGATGCATGGTTCGCACGTGTCAAATGATTCGAAATCAAGGGACTCCAAAAGTCCATCTGTATGGAGCTTCTTCATGCGTTTGACACCAATGTGACCAAGGCGGCAGTGCCACAGATATGTGGGACTATCATTATCAATCTTACATCTTTTGGTATTCACACTATGAATATGTGTAACATTACGTTCGAGATTCATTATGAATAAACCATTGACCAGCGGGGCATGACCATAAAACATATCTCTCATATAAATAGAACAACCATTATTTTCGGATTTAAATGAGTAGCCATCTCGCATTAAACGAGATCCAGATACAATGTCCATGCTCAAAGCTGGCACTAAATAACAATTATTGAGGTTTAAAACTAATCCCGTAGGTAAATGTAGAGGTAGCGTGCCGACGGCGATCACATCGACCTTGGAACCATTCCCGATGCGCATCGTCACCTCGTCCTTCGCCAGTCTTCGCTTATTCCGCAGCTCCTGTTTTGAGTTACAAATATGAGCAACTGCACCGGTATCAAATACCCAGGAGCTACTACGATTACTGGTAAGGTACACATCAATTACATGTATATCACATATACCTTTAGTGTTGCCGGCCTTCTTGTCCGCTAAGTATTTGGGTCAGTTCCACTTCCAGTGACCCTTCCCTTTGCAATAAAAGCACTCACTCTCAGGCTTGGGTCCATTTTTTGGCTTCTTCCTGGCAACTGGTTTACCGGGCGCGGCAACTTCCTTGCCGTCCTTCTTGAAGTTCTTCTTACCCTTGCCTTTCTTGAACTTAGTGGTTTTATTGACCATCAACACTTGATGTTCATTTTTGATTTCCACCTCCACTGATTTCAGCATTGAAAATACTTCAGGAATAGTTTTCACCATCCCCTGCATATTGTAGTTCATCACAAAGCTCTTGTAGCTAGGTGGGAGCGACTGAAGGATTCTGTCAATGACCGCCTCGTCCGGGAGGTTAATGTCCAGCTAGGACAAGCGGTTGTGCAACCCAAACATTTTGAGTATGTGCTCACTGACATAACTATTTTCCTCCATCTTACAACTGTAGAACTTGTCAGAGACTTCATATCTCTCGACCCAGGCATGAGCTTGAAAAACCATTTTCAGCTCTTCGAACATCTCATATGCTCCGTGTTGCTCAAAACGCTTTTGGAGCCCCGGTTCTAAGCTGTAAAGCATGCCGCACTGAACAAGGGAGTAATCATCAGCACGTGACTGCCAAGCGTTCATAACGTCTTGGTTCTCTAGGATGGGTGCTTCACCTAGTGGTGCTTCTAGGACATATGCTTTCTTGG
Organism: Triticum dicoccoides; assembly: GCF_002162155.2. NCBI lineage: Eukaryota > Viridiplantae > Streptophyta > Magnoliopsida > Poales > Poaceae > Triticum > Triticum dicoccoides. The sequence continues at coordinate 140,623,363 of NC_041381.1, forward strand.
CAGCTATGAGGATGATCCTCAGGTTCCGGACCCAGTCCGCATAGTTGCTGCCATCATCTTTCAACTTGGTTTTCTCTAGGAACGCGTTGAAGTTGAGGTTGACATGAGCGTTGGCCATTTGATCTACAAGATATTTTGCAAAGGTTTTTAGACTAAGTTCATGATAATCAAGTTCATCTAATCAAATTATTTAATGAACTCCCACTCAGATTAGACATCCCTCTAGTCATCTAAGTGATCCATGATCCGACTCAACTAGACCGTGTCCGATCATCACGTGAGACGGACTAGTCATCATCGTTGAACATCTCCATGTTGATCGTATCTTCCATACGACTCTTGTTCGACCTTTCGGTCTGTTGTGTTCCGAGGCCATGTCTGTACATGCTAGGCTCATCAAGTTAACCTAAGTGTTTTGCATGTGTAAATCTGTCTTACACCCGTTGTATGTGGATGTTGGAATCTATCACACCCGATCATCACGTGGTGCTTCGAAACAACGAACTTTCGCAACGGCGCACAGTTAGGGGGAACACTTTCTTGAATTATTATGAGGGGTCATCTTATTTACTACCGTCGTTCTAAGCAAATAAGATGCAAAAACATGATAAACATCACATGCAATCAAATAGTGACATGATATGGCCAATATCATATAGCTCCTTTGATCTCCATCTTCGGGCGCCATGATCATCTTCGTCACCAGCATGACACCATGATCTCCATCATCTGCCTCGATGAAGTTGCTCACCAACTATTACTTCTACTACTATGGCTAATGGTTTAGCAATAAAGTAAAGTAATTACATGGCGTTTAATCATTGACACGCAGGTCATACAATAATTAAGACAACTCCTATGGCTCCTGCTAGTTGTCATACTCATCGACATGCAAGTCGTGATTCCTATTACAAGAACAAGATCTCATACATCACATATATATATATATCATTCATCACAACCTTTTGGCCATATCACATCACAAGGTATATGCTGCAAAAACAAGTTAGGCGTCCTCTAATTGTTGTTGCATGTTTTACGTGGCTGCAATAGGGTTCTAACAAGAACGTTTCTTACCTACGTAAAAGCCACAACATGATATGCTAATTTCTATTTACCCTTCATAAGGACCCTTTTCATCGAATCCGATCTGACTAAAGTGGGAGAGACAGACACCCGCTAGCCACCTTATGCAACTAGTGCATGTCAGTCGGTGGAACCTGTCTCACGTAAGCGTACGTGTAAGGTCGGTCCGGGCCGCTTCATCCCACGATGCCGCCGAAACAAGATAAGACTAGTAGTGGCAAGAAAATTGACAACATCTACGCCCACAACAAATTTGTGTTCTACTCGTGCAAAGAAAACTACGCATAGACCTAGCTCATGATGCCACTGTTGGGGAACGTTGCAGAAAATAAAAAAATTCTACGCTTCATCAAGATCAATCTATGGAGTTCATCTAGCAACGAGAGAGAGGAGTGCATCTACATACCCTTGTAGATCGCGAGCGGAAGCGTTCAAGAGAACGGGGTTGAGGGAGTCGTACTCGTCGTGATCCAAATCACCGATGATCCTAGTGCTGAACGAACAGCACCACCGCTTTCAACACACGTACGGTTGGGGGAGACGTCTCCTCCTTCTTGATCCAGCAAGGGGAAAGGAGAGGTTGATGGAGATCCAGCAACACGATGGCGTGGTGGTGGAAGCAGTGGCGATCTCGGCAGGGCTTTGCCAAGCTCAGCGAGAGGGAGAGGTGGTATGGGGGGAGAGGGAGGCACTAGGGACTAGGGTGAGGCTGCCCTCCCTCCCCCTTCTTTACATAGGGGGCCTAGGGGGTCCGTCGCCCCCTAGAAATCCCATCTCAAGGGGGGCGGCGGCCTAGGGGGGAACTTGCCCCCCAAGTCAAGTGGGGCGCCCCCCCCCCCCACCCCTAGGGTTTCCAACCCTAGGCGTAGGGGAGGCCCAAGGGAGGGCACACCAGCCCACCAGGGGCTGGTTCCCTTCCCTCTTCAGCCCATGCGGCCCTTCGGGATAGGTGGCCCCAACCGGTGGACCGCCGGGACCCTTTCGATGGTCCCGGTACAATACCGGTGACCCCCGAAACTTTCCCGGTGGCCGAAACTGGACTTCCTATATACAATTCTTCACCTCCGGACCATTCTGGAACTCCTCGTGATGTCCGGGATCTCATCCGAGACTCCGAACAACTTTCGGGTTACCGCATACTAATATCTCTACAACCCTAGCGTCACCGAACCTTAAGTGTGTAGACCCTACGGGTTCGGGAATCATGCAGACATGACCGAGACAGCTCTCTGGTCAATAACCAACAACGGGATCTGGATACCCATGTTGCCTCCCACATATTCCTCGATGATCTCATCGGATGAACCACGATGTCGAGGATTCAAGTAATCTCGTATACAATTCCCTTTGTCAATCGGTACGTTACTTGCCCGAGATTCGATCGTCAGTATTCCAATACCTCGTTCAACCTCGTTACCGGAAAGTCACTTTACTCGTACCATAATGCATGATCCCGTGACCAAACACTTGGTCACATTGAGCTAATTATGATGATGCATTACCGAGTGAGCCCAGAGATACCTCTCCATCATACGGAGTGACAAATCCCAGTCTCGATCCGTGTCAACCCAACAGATACTTTCGGGGATACCCGTAGTATACCTTTATAGTCACCCAGTTACGTTGTGACGTTTGGTACACCCAAAGCACTCCAACGGTATCTGGGATTTACACAATCTCATGGTTTAAGGAAAAGATACTTGACATTGGAAAAGCTCTAGCAAACGAACTACACGATCTTGTGCTATGCTTAGGATTGGGTCTTGTCCATCACATCATTCTCCTAATGATGTGATCCCGTTATCAATGACATCCAATGTCCATAGTCAGGAAACCATGACTATCTATTGATCAACGAGCTAGTCAACTAGAGGCTTACTAGGGACATGTTGTGGTCTATGTATTCACACATGTATTATGATTTCCGGATAACACAATTATAGCATGAATAACAGACAATTATCATGAACAAGGAAATATAATAATAATCATTTTATTATTGCCTCTAGGGCATATTTCCAACAATGACATCAAGAAACGGACAAGCCATGAAAACATCATGCTAGCTATCTTACGATCATGCAAAGCAATATGATAGTGAATGCTCAAGTCATGTATATGATGATGATGGAAGTTGCATGGCAATATATCTCGGAATGGCTATGAAAATGCCATAATAGGTAGGTATGATGGCTGTTTTGAGGAAGATATAAGGAGGCTTATGTGTTATAGAGCGTATCATATGACGGGGTTTGGATGCACCGGCGAAGTTTGCACCAACTCTCGAGGTAAGAAAGGGCAATGCGCGGTACCGAAGAGGCTAGCAATGATGGAAAGGTAAAAGTGCGTATAATCCATGGACTCACATTAGTCATAAAGAACTCATATACTTATTGCAAAAGTTTATTAGCCCTCGAAGCAAAGTACTACTACGCATATGCCCCTAGGGGGATAGATTGGTAGGAAAAGACAGTCGCTCGTCCCCGGCCGCCACTCATAAGGAAGACAATCAAAGAAACACCCCATGCTTCAAATTTGTCACACAATGGTTACCATACATGCATGCTATGGGACTTGCAAACCTCAACACAAGTGTCTCTACAATCCACAACCACCCACTATCATGACTCTAATATCACCATCTTTATATCGCAAAACTATTGCAAGGAATCAAACATATCATATTCAGCGATCTACAAGTTTATGTAGGATTTTATGACTAACCATGTGAATGACCAATTCCTGTCATCTCTCTAAATAGATATAAGTGAAGCAAGAGAGTTTAATTCTTTCTACAAAAGATATGCCCATGCTCTAACAAATATAAGTGAAGCAAAAGAGCATTCTACAGATGCCGGTTTTCTATGTGAAGAGAAACACGCAATCCGAACTTCAAATGATATAAGTGAAGCACATAAAGCATTCTATAAAGCCATACTAAAAATATATAAGTGAAGTGCAAATATAATTCTATAAATCAACCAAGGACTATCTCATACCAGCATGGTGCATAAAAGAAAAGCGAAAACTAAATGCAAAAGACGCTCCAAGACTTGCACATATCGCATAAACGAAAGGAATCCGAAAACATACCGATACTTGTTGAAGAAAAAGGGGATGCCTTCCGGGGCATCCCCAAGCTTAGACGCTTTAGTCTCCTTGAATATTTACTTGGGGTGCCTCGGGCATCCCCAAGCTTGAGCTCTTGCCTCTCTTCCTTTTCCTCATATCGAGACATCCTCGATTAGACACTTCATCCACACAAAACTTCAACAGAAAACTCGGTAAGATCCGTTAGTATAATAAAGCAAATCACTACTCTAAGTACTGTTGCAAAACAATTAATATTTTTTTCCATGTGTCTACTGTAATATAACCTTTTCATGCCTTAAATCCACTGATATAAATTGATAGATTCATCAAAACAAGTAAACTATGCATCAAAAACAGAATCTGACAAAAACAGAACAGTCTGTAGCAATCTGAACATTCACCATACTTATGGTACCCTAAAAATTCTACCAAAATTAGTAAACATAAAAAATTTGTACATCAAGACAGTTCAAAAGGAATCAGAACCATTTGAAGTTCCAGCAAAAAATGTAAAATCGAGCACTACAGCCAAAGTTTCTGTCCTGCACCGTACAAACCAACAAGCATTGTAAACATCCTAAAGGCAAACCTTGGCACATTATTTTTATAATACAATGGAATTGTACAAGGGGATAATTATTTTTGATTAAAAGTTTCTGTAATCAAGATTCAAAAAGTTTCCGTGAGCATGAACAAAGTTCAAGGAGCTCTCCCACTTCAACAATGCTTGTCTTTCTCACTTTCACTTTCCTTTTGGAAAAGTCTTTAGGTTCCCCTCTTTATTTTTTTTGTTTTTATACTATATAAAAGCACTCAACAGAAATAAATGACTCTCTAAAACTTCCGGGTTGTCTCCCTGGCAGCGCTTTCTTTAAAGCCATTAAGCTAGGCATATAGTGCTCAATTAATGGATCCACCCGGATCCCAAGGTATATCAAAGCCAATTTCAATTAAAAATGATTTGTAATTTAGTAGTGAGCACAAAGTAACAGCTATCATGCAACAACGAATTCTAACTCTCTTCCTATGCATCGGCATGTCATAAAAGAACAATTCATACACACATAGTAAAGGCCAATGCATAGTATAAGCAGTTTCTTGCAATTTTATCATATTGGAAACATAGAGAGGTGGATATGTAGTTCCTCTCTCATAATAATTGCAAGTAGGAGCATCAAGCACATGCATATTATATCTATCAAAATTATCATGTGTAGTAGTAAAACGCAACCCATCAATATAATCCTTAGTAAGCACAAACTTCTTCGATATAGTGTAGTTGGGAGAATTCAAAAAGATAATAGAACTATCATGCGTGGGTGCAGTAGCAAAAATTTCATGTTTAGCATAAGGAACTATAGCAAGTTCATCTCCATAAGCATAATTCATATTGGCATCTTGGACACAAGCATAGCAAGCATCATCAAAAAGGGGTAATTCAAGAGAATCAACGGGATCATAACAATCATCATAGCAATCATCCTTTGGTAAGCACGAAGGGAAATTAAACAATGTATGAGTTGAAGAGTTACTCTCATTAGAAGGTGGGCACGGGTAGCTAATCCGCTCTTCCTCCTTTTGTTCTTCGCTCTCCTCATCATCTTTTTCATCCAATGAGCTCACAGTTTCATCAATTTCTTCTTCCATACACTCCTGCAAAATATTAGTCTCTTCTTGGACAGCAGAGACTTTCTCAATAAATGCATCAATATTGTAATTATATTCATAATTCTTATAACAATATTTAAGTATAGCAAAATTTTCAGGTCTATAAACTGAATCATCAAAATCATCAAACTCTTTAAACATAGATTCAATCTCATAAGCACCCATAAAAGCAAAAAATTCTTCTATTTGTTCCACATCATAGTAATCATATACACCATTAGCATAAGAAGCTAAGGTTTTATTATCATTGAATTTGCATGAAAAGGGAAGGTGTGGAGCCTTCATCCTAGAGCAACAAGTATAATCATGTATCAAGCATAGTTGACTAGCATACCAATACAACATATAAATTTGATCCCATAATAGTTTCCCTTTTTGTGTCAAGTGATAATCCCCAAAGTATTCAAGTTGATCCAACGTGTCTCCCATAACATAATTGAATGGGGTTTTCTCAGGATTATCAAAGTAGTACATAATTTTTTCACATCACGAGCATCGAGGGTTTTAGGAGGTTCCCCATCTCCATGAGTAGCAAGTACACCTAATTTTTTTGGTATTTTGTGTTCCATATCCATAACTAAAGATAGAGAACAACTAAGAACAGCAAATAAAAATTACTTAGTGATAAAGCAAACAAGCACACATGAGAATATTCACCCGACGCTATGACTCCCCGGCAACGGCGCCAGAAAAAGGTCTTGATGACCCGCAAGTATAAGGGATAATTGTAGCCTCTTTCGATAAGTAAGAGTGTCGAACCCAGCGAGGAGCTAAAGGTAGAACAAATATTCTCTGAAGTCCTATCTGCCACTGATACGACTCTATGCACGCTTAGTGTTTGCTTTACCTAGAACAAGTATGAAACTTGACGTACTTTGTAGGTGTGATAGGATAGGTTGCAAGATAATAAAGAACATGTAAATATAAAGTAGGGGCTGATTAGATAAAGATGCAATAAAGTAAATATAGCGAGTGTGGAAAAGTGGTGGTAGGAGTTGTGAAATTGTCCCTAAGCAATTGACTACGTTACTAGACCGGTAATCACTATTGCAATTCTATTTGAGGGAGAGGCATAAGCTAACATACTTTCTCTTCTTGGATCATATGCACTTATGATTGGAACTCTAGCAAGCATCCGCAACTACTAAAGATCATTAAGGTAAAACCCAACCATAGCATTAAAGTATCAAGTCCCCTTTATCCCATACGCAAACAACCTACTTACTCGGGTCTGTGCTTCTGTCACTCACACCACCCACCATAAGCAAATCATGAACATATTGCAAACCCTACAGCGAGAATCCCTCACGCTTGCGCGACACGGAGAGCACTATAGGAAAGCACCAATAATAAAACATGCAACTCAAACCAATCATATCAATTCATCAATCACCGATAGGACAACGAAAATCTACTCAGACATCATAGGATGGCAACACATCATTGTATAATAATATGAAGCATAAAGCACCATGTTCAAGTAGAGGGTACAGCGGGTTGCGGGAGAGTGGACCGCTGAATATAGATGGGGGAAGGTGATGGAGATGTTGGTAAAGATGGTGGAGGTGTTGGTGAAGATAGCGGTGATGATGATGGCCCCTGGCAGCGCTCCGGCGCCACCGGAAGCAAGGGGGAGAGAGCCCCCATTATTATTATTCTTCCTTGACCTTCTCCATAGATGGGAGAAGGGTTTCCCCTCTGGTCCTTGGCTCCCATGGTGTGGGAGGGGAGAGAGCCCCTCCGAGATTGGATCTGCCTCTCTATCTCTCTCTGTTTCTGCGTTCTCAGATTCTGCCCCTTCACCATTTCTTTTATATCCAGAGATCCGTATCTCCGATTGGGGTGAATCTTTCGCCCAGATCTTTCTCGTAAAATTAGCTTTCTTGCGGCAAAAGAAGAGCGTCAACCGCCTTACGGGGGGCCCAGGAGAGTCCAGTGCACGCCTGCCTCCCGGGGGCGCGCCCCCTATCTCCTGGCCCCCTCGGGCACCGTCTCGCGTTGATTTTACTTCCCAAAAATTATAAATATCCCAAAATAATTCTTCGTCTGTTTTTATCGCGTTTGGAGTCCGTTTGATATTGGGTTTCTGCGAAACATAAAACATGCAACAAACATGAACTGGCACTGGGCACTGGATCAATATGTTAGTCCCAAAAATAGTATAAAAAGTTCCCAAAAGTATATGAAAATTGAATAATATTGGTATCAAACAATCAAAAATTATAGATACGACGGAGATGTATCAAACATTCCATCCGACAAGACAAAACTTCAAAGGGTAAAGACTCAATTCATCACAACAAGTGTAGAGAGGGGAGAAACATCATATGATCCATCTATGTTAGCAAAGCCCATGATACATCAAGATCGTGACCTCTCAAGATCGCGCGCGAGAGAGATTAAACACATAGCTACTGGTACAAACCCTCAACCCCGAGGGTGGACTACTCCCTCCTCATCGTGGTGGCCGCCGGGATGATGAAGATGGCCACCGGAGATGATCTTTGGCAGGGTGCCGGAACGGGGTCCCGATTGGTTTTCGGTGGCTACAGAGGCTTGCAGCGGCGGAACTTCCATTCTAGGGTTATTTCTGATGGTTTCTCTATTTATAGGAATTTTTGGCATCGGTCTCACATTCAGATGGGCCTCGAGGTGACCATGATACACCGAGGCACGGGCAAGGGCCCAGGCGCGCCCCAGTGGGTTGTGCCCTCCTCGTGGCTCTTCTAGCCCTCCAACGAAGCTTCGGGGGTCTCTTTTGTTCCAGAAAAATCGTCAAAAAAGTTTCAGCTCATTTGGAGAACTTTCGTTTCTGCACAAAAAATAACACCACGGTAGTTCAACTAAAAACAACATTAGTCCAGGTTAGTCCCATGCAAATCATACCAAAACCATATAAATTATTGTAAACATGGCATGAATACTTCATAAATTATAGATACATTGGAGATGTATCAACCTTCAAGCACTAACCTCCCCGGCAACGGCGCCAGAAAAGAGCTTCTTTGACGGGATATGAGTGCCGCTTACATAGCCGCCCCGGCAATGGCGCCATAAAAGAGCTTGATGTCTACTACCCAACCTTCTTCTTGTAGACGTTGTTGGGCCTCCAAGTGCAGAGGTTTGTAGGATAGTAGCAAATTTCCCTCAAGTGGATGACTTCAGGTTTATCAATCCATGGGAGGCGTAGGATGAAGATAGCCTCTCTCAAACAACCCTGCAAGCAAATAACAAAGAGTCTCTTGTGTCCCCAACACATCCAATACAATGGTAAATTGTATAGGTGCACTAGTTCGGTGAAGAGATGGTAATACAAGTGCAATATGGATGGTAGATATAGGTTTTTGTAATATGAAAATATAAAAACAGCAAGGTAGCAAGCGATAAAAGTGAGCGAAAACGGTATTGCAATGCTTAGAAACAAGGCCTAGGGTTCATACTTTCACTAGTGCAAGTTCTCTCAACAATGATAACATAATTAGATCATATAACAATCCCTCAACGTGCAACAAAGAGTCACTCCAAAGTCACTAATAGCGGAGAACAAAAACAAAGAGATTATTGTAGGGTACGAAACCACCTCAAAGTTATTCTTTCCGCTCAATCCATTGGGCTATTCCTATAAGTGTCACAAACATCCCTAGAGTTCATAGTAAAATAACACCTTAAGACACACATCAACCAAAACCCTAATGTCACCTAGATACTCCAATGTCACCACAAGTATCCGTGGGTTTGATTATACGATATGCATCACACAATCTCAGATTCATCTATGCAAACCAACACAAAGAACTTCAAAGAGTGCCCCAAAGTTTCTACCGGAGAGTCAAGATGAAAACATGTGCCAACCCCTATGCATAAGTTCACAAGGTCACAGAACCCGCAAGTTGATCACCAAAACATACATCAAGTGGATCACATGAATATCCCATTGTCACCACAGATAAGCACATGCAAGGCATACATCAAGTGTTCTCAAATCCTTAAAGACTCAATCCGATAAGATAACTTCAAAGGAAAAACTCAATCCATTACAAGAAGGTAGAGGGAGAGGAACACCATAAGATCCAACTATAATAGCAAAGCTCGCGGTACATCAAGATCATGACATATCAAGAACACAAGAGAGAGACAGAGACAGAGAGAGAGAGAGAGAGAGAGAGATCACATAGCTACTTGTACATACCCTCAGCCCCGAGGGTGAACTACTCCCTCCTCGTCATGGAGAGCATCGGGATGATGAAGATGGCCACCGGTGATGGATTCCCCCTCCGGCATGGTGCCAAAATAGGCTCCTAATTGGTTTTTCGTGGCTACAGAGGCTTGCGGCGGCAGAACTCTCGATCTTGGTTCTGTTCTGGAAGTTTCTATATTTATAGGAATTTTTGGCATCGGTTTCACGTCAGGGGGGGTCCCCGAGTCAGCCATGAGGTAGGAAGGCATGTCCAGGGGCTAGGGCGCGCCCTCCACCCTCGTGGTTGGCTCGGGACTCTTCTGGCCCAACTCTTTTGCTTCGGGGGCTTCTTCTGGTCTATAAAAAATCTCCGTCAATTTTCAGGTCAATTGGACTCTGTTTGGTATTCCTTTTCGGCAATACTCAAAAACAAGGGGAAAAAACAGAAACTGGCACTGGGCTCTAGGTTAATAGGTTAGTCCCAAAAATCATATAAAATAGCATATAAATGCATATAAAACATCCAAGATGGATAATATAATAGCATGGAACAATCAAAAATTATAGATACATTGGAGACGTATCATGGTGCGCCCCCAGGTCCTCACCCTGCTCCCTCCCTCCCCGCCACCGCCAGCTGGAGCCGCTTGGACAAAGACCCTCTTGGTGGCTGGTGGCGGGGCAACTCTCTCCTTCTGGTGTGGACGCCTGGTGCGGGGCAGGCGCGTCCGTGTGGGAGCGCCGAGATGCGCGGGGCTCGGCGGCGTGGTTCCCGCTATCTTCCTGGCATAGCGTGCTAGTGGCGCATCAGCGGCGGGGCAGGCGGGTTATGGCGTGGCCGTTGTGTGGTCCTGCTCGGTGGTTCTCGTGAAGGTGGTCTCGAAGGTGGTCGGTGGACACCCCGCATGTGTGCGAGGTGGTGTGCGGCGGCGGGTCTGGGCTCGGTGGCGGCAGCGGACGATGATGGCTCACGTGATGGTGTTGCGCAAGCGAGCTTGGGTGTGCTCATGCTTGGGCAGGCACCAGATCTACCTTGTCCTTCCTTTGGCAACTCTCCTCCCCGTCTCGGAGGAGGGGTGCTTGGGCTAGGCTATGGCTGGCGACAGCCGGGAGGGCATGCAGGGCACTCGGTGGCTGATGGTGTGCAGATCTAGGGTTAGGTTGCCGCGGGCTGGACCGATTCCGGCCCTTGGAAGCTCACCGCTCCAGTGGCCCGTCTTCGAGGGTTGCCCTGGCAACGATGTCGGTTGGCCCCAGTGATCCACGCCACAGGCCTAAGTGGGGTTCCTTGCGCATGGACTGGCATCGTGGATGTCCGGCCCGACCAATGGTGGTTCTTCTCTGTTGTTGTCCATTCCCTGGTGCCTGGCTCTTGATCGTCCTAGTGTTCTGATGGTGTGGGTTCATCTTGGATGTCGGGCCAGCTGTCCTGGGTGGTGCATCTGCATGGTTGGCTCTGCGGCATGGCAACGGTGGTGGCGTCTCCGCTTGGCTATGTGGGTAGCAAGGGGAGGGGTGGAGGGTGGCCCTGGTGTCGTCATGGCTTCGGCTGAGTGATCCAAAAATGGATTTGGCCTAAAGTTTCAGGATATGTCCAACCAAAGATTTTACCCACCCAATAGTAAAATCCAGCAAGATCTGGAGGACTTTCATCGGCGGTCGCGACCCTCTCTTTGGGGTGGGCTGGCAACTTTGAGTCTGCTGGTGGTTTTTGTGTAGGTCCGAGTGAAAGCTCTGTGCTCCGACGCCGACAACGGCGGCACCTAGGGGTGTCACTTCTCTCTTGGGGGCGTCGTTGTGGGTTCCTACATGGTGCCAGGGCTCGAGGGTAAAAACCCTTGTCCATCCTCTCGGACTTGATGACGGTGTCGTCTGGCGTCATCACCTTCTTGAGGGCATAGTTGTGGAGCCTCGATCTCTCTCAGTTCCAGATGGCCTACGGCGTCGGGTGTGCCTCTCCCTGGCTTTTCGCGTTATCAACTCTGGCGAAGTGGTAGTTTAGTGGTCTTCTATCTCATAGACGTGTCCCCGTGGTCTTAGTTCTCGGTCCTTGATGTCTCTTGGCAATCACGGAGCTCCATGGCCCGAAGCGAGGGGGCGGCCTCAACAGCGAGGCGGCCCCTTCCCGAGACGGCTTGGTGTGTTCGGTACCACAAGGAGCGGTGGTTTCTCGAGGCGACTCGGCTAGTGTCTTGTCTAGTAGTAGTTGGTGTCGTGTGTTAGGGGTGGTTTCTCCTGGTTTCATGTTCGCTGTTGGGTTCGTGGTCCTGCCACTTGCTCGGTGCCGTTTTATTTTCTTTGACCTGCTTGTATGAGGATTTTCTCATCATTTTGTATCGGTTCAGCCATTTGTGCCTTTAATTATAAAGGAAGGCGAAAGCCTGTTTCGAGAGAAATCAAACAACGTCTCTCACGACCATCTAATACTGTCGTTCAGGCTATGAGGATAATTTTTCTTGTGATCACGTGCCTAGCATACCAGCTTATACATTGGCTACCTAGCAATGTTTTTATATAGGACCCTAATAAGTGACACACATGTGGCAAGAACACATGGCAACTCTGAACTTTTTTATGGCAAGTGACGCGAGAATGCTAACTTTAATTGTCAAGTATAGCAACTTTATTTTCGGATTATAAGTTTCAGTTTTTTTGGGTTTGTTTTTCTTTTCGGATGGTAATTTTAGTTTAAAAAACATAAGGGCCGGAGTGCTTCGTGCCACGGTGACACTTATCATTTGGGTTTATATATTAGGTCCGGGTTACTCGTGTTTGACTCAAAGATCTAACTCTCCGTTGATTAGAAGTCCAATTGTAGCCAACTTCCTACACATATTCGACATAATGCCAACACTACCCACCGCTCTAGCTAGGAGATAACCTACTACATCATCATTGAAAAACCACTCTGACTTGTGCGTGGACTAAAAGACTTGAAAAGTTATTTCTTCGCCCGTGGTTAAGCAGATATCAACCTGTGGAAGCAACTTTTGCAAATTTCTTCAAGGCATGTAATGCGTAGCTTGAAATGGACCTATCATAGACTAATACATAAATAGCTACGGAACAACTTGCAAGTTACCTTGAGTCCTTGATACGAACACTCAAACTAGCTAGAGATCTTTTGATCCTAGAGTCTTACGATCCTATCTCTAGCTAAACAAGCAAAGTGGACTTAACAACCACTTCAAATGAAAAAGCTACAAATTAATAGACGATGCTCGATTTTTTGCTTTTCACGACCTGGATATGCAAATCTGACGATTAGATTTACTTAACAATTATGACTAACATTTAGAAAGAGAAGAAAAAAACCGACCTACAATGAGCTAGCTTTTTTTTTTTGAAAATAAACGCAGGGGAACTGAGCACATTCAGAAGGAGCGGCTGATAGCCAAACTGTACAGGGGGTACCAAGAGGTACTAAAAGGGAAGAGAGAAGAAAAACAATGCCTCATGACAATTACTCGCGACAGGCTACGTGACGGGCCCCCGCCAACACCCAGGTACGGACTTCGTCCGAGATCAGTTCCAGCTCTTGGCCAACGGAGAGTTCAGTCTCGCGGAAGATGCGCGCGTTGCGCTCACGCCAAACAAACCAGATGATCAACAGCGCCAGCGACCGTGCCCGCTTCTCCATGGTTGAGGCGGAATGAGCTAGCTTTTGGTACGCAGTGGATTTCCTTTTCTCCAATGATAATGATGGCGTACACAATTAAGTAATTAACCACCGTAACAACAACATGCACAACGCGTATGCGATTCCATGGAGGCTTTGCATCCACCATGCACATGGGTGTACAAGAGATACGATCGAGCCTGGTCAAGTGCATGTAGGGCCCACCATTAATCCTTCCTCATTTCACCTACTACCAACGAGAAGCAATCGTCTATATATACACAGCTACACACACATGGCTTGCACACGCACACGCACACACCTCGCATATAACTAAGCACGCGTGCATTAACCGAGCAACGAAACCTTAAAGTAGAAGAACCAGGGCTAGGAATCGGTAGCTATGGGGTTCGCGGTGACGAGGACGAGCAAGTCGCTGGTGGTGCCGACGTCGCCGACGCCGGCCGGGGAGACGCTGCGGCTGTCGTCTCTGGACCGCGTGCCGGGGCTGCGCCACCTCGTCCTGTCGCTGCACGCGTTCGATGGCGCAACGCGGGTCGACGCCGCCGTCGGCGAGGGAGAAGTTGCCGCCAGCCCTGCAAGGGTGGTGCGGGAGGCCCTGGGGAAGGCGCTGGTGGACTACTACCCGTTCGCCGGACGGTTCCTGGAGCCGGAGGTGGAGGGCGGCGAGGTGAGGGTGGCGTGCACCGGCGAGGGCGCGTGGTTCGTGGAGGCCATGGCCGCGTGCAGCCTGGAGGACGTGAAGCACCTGGACCACCCGATGGTGATCCCCAAGGAGGAGCTGCTGCCGGAGCCGTCGCCCGACGTGCCGGCGCTCGACATGCCGCTCATGATGCAGGTACGCAAGTGTACGTACGTATATTTGCGTGCACGACATGGAAAGGAGAACGTAACTAAGTAGTAATTGTCTATCGAGTACACAAATATACGAACATCAGTTGATTAAGGCTTGCACGAAGATGGCGAGTCGTACGTTCCTCAAAAACCTCATTAATTCTTTTTCTACCGTGGCGAACCTCGATCATTAGCTACACTCCAACTAGGTTATGCCTATGCGTGTTCCTCCCACGCGTCTACAAATCCATCCATTAACCACACGCATTTGACAGCTACTGGTGTTCAATTATGTTAGCTTTGATTTTAAGAAGTCTTAACGACGTGACGTGCAAATAATCTTAATGCTACCCGCAAAACAAAATGCGTAAGTACAAACTAGCCTGCTACGTACCCATGGCCCGATCGAAAAGCTGAGGTTTTTATACATAGTCCGGCCGGCCTTATGTCTTCAGAACACAAGTTTGAATATTAGTGTTTCTGTTGACACATACGGGGTAGTATTAATAAAAGAATTACTCGAGGCAAATCTATATGATCTTCATCAAGCAACAACTCTTTGGGGAGAGAGTGGTACGTACTATAAAATCGAAGAATTAAACCATAGCGTGTAGCAGGTGGCAGCACTGGGACAATTTTGTGCGTGCTAGCTACTTTCTGACATGCAGACAGCGACGAGAGCACGGATAGATCAGTCGTGGTACTATACATGCTTTTGATGTTGTAGCGCCCGGTTGTGCGATCCGTGGTACCTCCACGCCAATGAACAGGGTGCCGGCAGCGACGCATGAAATATAGTATATCAATATATGTATGGGTATAGGTGAGAGATGATCGATATCATCACGACCGGCCACCCGATCTCGCGCAGACCTTTGGGAGCGTTCGGAGTCCCTCCGCTCCAGACTCAGCTCGCGGAGCTGCATGCTGGAGCTGGAGAATACGCGCTCCACATATCCGCGGAGCTGGCGGAAAGCCGGACAGGCATAAAAGCGCTGTCGCTCTCGCTCTATATACACATATGTAGGAGACATTCCATGCGGCACGTACCGACGTACGAGTACGAGCACAAAGCGATGGATCAACCTACCTGCCAAGAGATCTTCTGCTCGTTTCTTAATCGAGGTAGGAAACTTGGTGGACCACTCCACATCACAGCAGGCCGATCTGGAAAATATATGCGTGGTGCAAGTCGATCGCTGGCTTGGCGGGAAAAAGATGCAACATGTGAATGAGGCTCCACTCGCACAGTACTGAGACGGGGAGTAACCTTTTTTGGTGGGCAAGGCATGCAGGAGATGGGAGCTCCATCACGGCAAGCTAGGCATAGTGGAGTAGGAGATCGCTTCACCAGAGCGAGTGACAGAGTGTATACTCGATCGAGATCGAGGTCAAGCGAGCACCTACTACCACGCACTACCTTTTTCCTTTTGAAATATATATAACGGATGATACGGATCTTTTTTCTGGTAAAATGCCAAAAAGGATGCACACGATATGCAGCTAGTATGCACCACAACTAGCAGCTAGTCTGCACCACAACTAGCCTGTTAAGATAGGACTGCCCATCCACCGGTCCCACGAATCATCATAGCTAAGCAGTAGCAGTATATTCTCGTTGGGTATAGGTCAATTGGTATGTGTCCAAAGGCAGGGCACATGCCTGATGCACGCGCGCACAAGGTACATGCCACATTTGTCACCTGCACGCGGCATGCAGATCTCATGCTTGCGTGTTCTTACTATACTTAGCTAGTACTCCCTCCTTCTTGACCGAAGTCAAACTTTACAAATTTGATCAAGTTTATTAAAAATAATCTGAGCTTTCAAAATAACAAATATATAGTATGAAAATATATTGGATGATGATTTGATTTGATATAATGGAAGTATTTTTTGTATAAATTTTTATAGATTTTGACTTGAGATAAAAGCTAATATGCGAAGTACATAAAAATGTGTGGAGTACTACTATAGTACACCAGGGCCTTCCTTCAGCCGTGAGGTCGTTGTTAGCGTTAAGTTCTAACTGGCGACGCTATATGGTCGATGGCTAGCTGTACACGCATTTGTGGTTTTTGGTTTATGCGTTGGTTGCTTTCTATCAACTTTGTTTACTCCCTTGGGCAATATCATATCAGTGCCTACTTTTCTTGAGCACGCATGTCACCTGTGTGCCAAACAGCCGGTTTTCTCTCACGTCTTCTTCTACGTACGTGTTGGGCTAATCGTGAACCATGATTTACTAGGTTGACCATAAAGCCAGAAAGTGCAACCATGTCATGGGGAGATAAGATTCCAGCTAGCAGGTGCTTGGGTAGTTTTCTTTAATGAATTAGAGGGAATGGATTGCCACTATTGACCATGTTAGTGTTACCATCAAAAGTCTTTACTCAATCTATATCCAGCTAGTCCTGCCTGCATGATCAAGCAAGACTACCAGTACTGGTGGCTCCAAGCTGCTAGTAGTTTATAGGTTGTAAATTTTAAAAAGTGGACCTTGCTTGACTTGGGATCGGAGCACAGGATCTAGGTAGATCATGCTTAAAGCTGGTGGTGCGGGAGTAGTTGCGTCGGTGAAAAGGAGCAAGGTTTAACCACCCGTTTTGATCAGTCGGCAGTGCACGCGCCCACGGTATCTTATTGGGTCACATTCTTGTATGACTCAGCTAGTAGGTTGTAATGGACAATCAGTAAATCGATCAAGTAGCTTTCATTGACCCCGGGTGGTGTCTTCTCTAGCGCGTACCACCAACCATGAACACGGCAAAGCCGGCCACTTCCTAGCTGTCACATATTGGTCACGTTAATGACATATCACTCTATTTCAAATTAAAAGATGTTTTAATATTTTAATATAAAGTACATGCAGACTGAACTGGGTTTTTCTTCAAAAAGGGGACTCCTCGGCCTCTGCATCAAAAAGATGCATGCGGCCAACTTATATAAATAAGCAAAATGGTTCGATAAAGGTCTTACAGTCCGAACGAAAGGAAAAAAGCTCACAAAGAGCAAAACAAAGTAAGCATACACGAGGCCACAACCGGCTGGCAAAAAAAAGATAGGAAAACTAATTGCCTATCATATTACATGACCGTCATCCAAACCGGTTGAAAATAGCCCGAGCTACCAACTGCCATCGGATAGATCCAGTAACCAAACGCTCCCTGGCCTTCGTCGGAGTGAGTAGCGATCTCATACGGATCAACGCAGTGGCTCGGAAGATAACGTGCAAAAAATGCATATTTGTTGTTCTGTTAAAAACTAAATCATTTATGCAGTTCCAAACTGCCCATAATGAAGCACATGCTCCTACGCGAACGTGTCTTGCTGTTTCGGGATCTATCCCGTTAAGCCACGTCCTAAATAACGTGCTAACAGAATTCGGAGGAGTAATGTTAAACGCTATATGAACCGACCGCCATAAAAGTTTTGCTAATGGGGGCAATCAAGAAAGTGGTGTTTGATGGATTCATCCATATTACAAAAACTACATCTTGTAGGTCCTGTCCAATTGCGTTTTGTCAGGTTGTCCTTAGTTAAAATAACTTGTTTATGCACAAACCACATAAACACTTTAATTTTCAAAGGAACGTTGACTTTCCAAACATGTTTGGAACTAAGAATAGAGTTAGAATTGATAACATCCATATACATGGATTTAACCGAAAACTCTCCATTTCTAGTAAGCTTCCAGCGCAACTAGTCGGGCTGTTGAGACAGCTGAACCTCCATCAGTCTCCTCACAAGATGGATCCAGGTTTCCCAACGGCTTCCGGCAAGCGTCCTCCTGAAGTGAATATTGAGGGGTATGGACTGAAGCACTGATGCAAC
The DNA here is from genome assembly GCF_002162155.2 of Triticum dicoccoides. Lineage (NCBI taxonomy): Eukaryota > Viridiplantae > Streptophyta > Magnoliopsida > Poales > Poaceae > Triticum > Triticum dicoccoides. The sequence continues at coordinate 140,641,695 of NC_041381.1, forward strand.
GGAATCGTCCAGTTGTTGAACAATGCGATACAGGGACGGATATTGAAGCGCTAGGGGTGTTTCCCCTAGCCAAGTATCCTCCCAGAATCTCGTGGTGGTACCATTTCCTAATATAAACTTTGTCCTATTGAAAAAAACCGATTTAACTCTCATCAGTCCTTTCCAGAAAGGCGAATTCGTCGGCCTCACTGTTACCTGAGACAAAGTTTTGGAGTGAAGGTACTTACTACGGAGAATTTGCGCCCATGTGGCCTCCATTTCAACAGATAACTTATACAGCCACTTACTGAGAAGGCACATGTTCTTCACTTCAAGATTCTCAATGCCAAGACCCCCTTGGTCTTTTGGTCTACAAATAATGTCCCATTTGGCTAGCCTATATTTTCGGTTTAGTTCATCACTCTGCCAGAAGAATCGGGATCGATAGAAGTCCAGCCTTTTCCTAACTCCAACTGGAACCTCAAAAAAAGACAAGAGAAATATAGGCATACTCGTGAGAACTGAATTAATAAGAATTAATCGGCCTCCATATGACATGAGCTTGCCCTTCCAGCAGCTCAGTTTCTTCTCAAATCCGTCCTCAATGCACTTTCATTCTCTGTTTGTTAGCTTACGATGGTGAATTGGTATACCTAAACATGTAAAAGGTAAAGCCCCCAATTCACACCCAAACAATTGCCTATAAGCCTCTTGTTCCTCATTGTCTCTTCCAAAACAGAATAATTCGCTTTTATGGAAGTTAATCTTTAACCCGGTCAATTGTTCAAATAAGCATAACACCAGCTTCATGTTTCTTGCTTTTGCCAAGTCATGCTCCATAAAGATGATAGTATCATCGGGTACTGTAAGATAGACACACCTCCATCAACTAGATGAGGCACCAGGCCACCTACCTGACTAGCCTCCTCTTCCTATTAGAATTTCCAACATATCGACAACAATGTTGAACAAAATAGGAGACATCGGATCACCTTGTCTCAGGCCCTTATGTGTGTGGAAATAATGACCTATGTCGTCATTCACTTTAATTCCAACAGTCCCTTTTTGCGTGAAAGATTCTACCTGACGTCGTCATGCTTGATCAAAACCTTTCATACGTAAGGTCTGTTGAAGAAAGGGCCATTTGACTTTAGCATACGCTTTCTCGAAATCCACCTTGAAAACAACTCCATCTAGTTTTTTCGTGTGAATTCCGTGGAGCGTTTCATGAAGGACCACAACCCCTTCTAGGATGTTTCTGTCCGGCATGAAAGCAATTTGGGAATGCTGCACCACAAAATATGCAATCTGCGTGAGCCTATTAGTCCCTACCTTGGTGAAAATCTTGAAACTAACGTTAAGAAGACAGATCGGCCTGAACTGCTCAATTCTCACAGCCTCTATTTTCTTAGGAAGCAGAGTTATCATTCCAAAATTCAGGTGAAACAATTGAAGCTGTCCAGAGAATAAATCATGGAACATCGGTATCAAATCCTCCTTAATAATATGCCAGCACTTTTTATAAAACTCCACCGGAAATCCATCCGGCCCTGGAGCGTTATTGTTTTTATCTGTGAAATGGCTTCAAACACCTCTTTCTCCGAAAATGGGGCTGTCAAAATATCATTCTCATCTGCAGCAAGTTGAGGAACATCTTCAATCCTAGACTCATCCAGGGATACACAATTATCCTCCGGAGGCCCAAACAACTGCTTGTAGTATTCGGTTATGTATAATTTTAGGTTTTCCTATCCTAAAATCGTTCCTTCGTCTTGCTCAAGCTAAAAGATTCTTTTCTTTCTGTGCTTGCCATTAGCGATCATGTGAAAGAATTGAGTGTTCGCGTCCCCCTGGACAACTTTGCGAACCTTAGCTCGCAACGCCCACTTCAATTCCTCTTCACGGAGAAGTTCTTTCCATCTCATCTCCGCATCAATTTTAGCATGAAGCTCTGCGGTCTCTAGAATTGTGGACTCGGCTTTTAAATCTAGGGACTGAATAAGTGTAAGGAGCCTTTCCTTTTCAGCCTTATAAACCCCACCAAGATGTTTAGCCCACCCACGTAAGAAGCTTCTCAAGTGCCTAATCTTATTCTGCCATCGCTTAACGAAGGTCCGACCTCCTGCATCTTTAGCCCATTCCCTGGCTATCAGATCCAAAAAGCCTTCTCTTTCGAATCACGCCAATTCGAAGGAGAAAGTATTTTTGTTCCCATAAGCGTTGCCTCACTAGAGTCAACCAGTAGGGGGGTGTGGTCAGAGATTCCGCGCGATAACGCTTGGACTGTTACCAGGGGAAATTCCGTGAACGATATCCTGAATCTTGAAGCGGAGCGCGCTTTAGAAATGATTCGAAACTTAGCAGCGGTCAAACCTATGAATGATTCTGACATAGATGCGTTAGGAGTCTATTGAAATACCGTAGAACATTTTGTTCTACGGTCTGGGCCTAATTTTTTTGAAATAGATGCTTGGGAGTCTATATACGTCAAATTCAAAAATAATAATTTGAAGATCCTATAACTCGAAACAGAGGCTTAGCTAACACTAGACATGTAATGATTTTTCTGGTCCATTGAAATACCGTAGAACATTTTGTTCTACGGTCTGGGCCTAAAAATTTTCTGGTCCATTTCATTAGACCGAACTAGCAAAGGTTACATCCGTATTGATTGCTTACGCACACAAGTCCATTGCTAACAAGAACAGAAAGAGGTGAGCACCAAAAACTCCTAAAAAAAAGAGGTGAGCACCACGTCAAAAAAAGAAGAAGAGGTGAGCACCAGAGATAAAAAAGCACAACACTGGTACGTACAGTTGCGAGCTTGCGACACTTGAGTGAAGGTGCCAAGGCCTATGGGCAGGCATGCAGGTCCATCACAACAAGTTGCTAGCTAGCTAGCCGGCCTTCTGCTGGTGGATATCCACTTCACTGGATGGAGATTTGAGAGTGCGGGCTCGAGATCGATCGAGCACCTACCACCACCTCCTCCCTTGTTCATTTCCTTTTCAACATACTCTAGTTAATTGGTCGCATAGAAGCCAAAATAGGGATTGACTACCGGTTATGCCTTGCTATTGCTAGGCAGTACTCCCTCTGGTCCTTTTTACTCTGCACATTGGTTTTGCCGAAAATCAAACTTTGCTAAATTTGACCAAATTTATATTAAAAATTATTAGCATCTATAATATCTAATAAATATAATATGAAAATATATTTCAAGATGAATCTAAAGATATTGGTGTTGTTATGTGAATGTTTATAATTTTTTTTATAAACTTGGTCAAAGTTGAATAAGATTGATTTCGGACAAACCTAATATGCAGAGTAAAAAGGACCGGAGGGAGTACTATATTCTTGTGGCTAGCTAGCTAGGGTGCAGGTGCAACGAAAACAGGCAGTAGTACTTCCACACAATGGGTTGCAAACGTGGACGCCCGCCCAACCGTAGTACTACGCGTGTAGGGTCAATGATGCATGTCTCTAACCTGCTATAGCTTGTAGCTTGAGTTGCACCTTGATCGATGTGCACCTATTACTTTATAGTACCGGAGGCGATTTGATCGAAAGGATGTCGCCGTGTTTGCAGTTTGCACCCAGCTAGACAGCATCCGTACTGTTGGTCGCTGTAGCCATATGGTGCAGTACTAGTGGTGGATCGATCGTTTTCGAGCCATGTAACTATTCTGCCAACTTGTTGCACCAAATGAGAGAGATGTTGCACTAAGTTTCTTGAGCACGCAAGGTCACCTCTCCTCTCTCATACAATATTCTACTTCTTGCGTGCTGCGTTAATCATCATGCATGAACTAATGGACCATGATTTGTTTGGCCGGCATTGACCTTACGTTCAGTTAGTGCTCCTCTATTTAGAAACTATGTGGATTAGTAGAACAAAATCTCTGCTCAATAGACCATATTGGATTCTCTCTTGCCAAGTTCAAGCACTATTGAATTCTATAATAAATGGTTGGCCGTACGGGTTCATAGCAATGCAAAGGTGGATATACTTGCTTCTCCCATTACATAAGTAAATACAATACATATAGTTACAGTCGCATTTAAGTATAGTCAACTCGATTGGGATTAATTTGGGTTCAGTTTACGGTTGTTACATTATGTTGTGACATGCTTATTTTATAATCTGCTGTGAAAATTTAGACATAATAGTAGGGTTGAAAATTTCAACGAAATTTCAGTGAAATTTCGCATATTTCGGTGGGTCCAAAATATTTTCAACCCTAAAATTTCGAGGCGGATTCAAATTGATTTCAAAATAAATTTAAATTATGTCTTAATTCATTAAAATTAAATAAAGTTTCGAAATTCAAAATACTTTCTGATTTTTTGCATATTTCGGTGAGATCCAAAATTATTTTGTTTCTGAAATAAAAAAAACTAGCTGAAAGCGAGCCACAAAAATGGTAATATAGAGAAAGAAAGGTGGAGCAAACTGGGTTACCGGAATCTATTTCAATGTCAAACGCAAGCATGGTTT
>NC_041381.1:140646648-140684655 GCF_002162155.2 Triticum dicoccoides
AAAGTAATGTTGCACTTATAGACTTACTTTACGGAGGTGGAATCAACGGATTAGAATTGGTGGACGCACAAACTGAAATTCAGGAGATTAGTGATTGGGTCAGTGAAAAGAGGGAGCAGGATTAATTAAGCGAGTTATAGGTCAGATGAGTCAATCGGTAAGTAGCTCTCATTGACAAGTGACTTGTAACACGACCACGACAGATCTTATCTGCTCTTAGTGTCTGCTACCACTTTCCGTTTCTTTGACAGCACCGTGCTACCAACCGTGGACATACCACCGATAAAATTTTTTTTTTGATTTTGCTGAGTTAAACCGAAAGGAAATTCTTGCATGCCCACATGTTTTTCTTTTTAAGTACCATCTGCTAGATAACATGGAGGCCCAGTCGAATGCTACATTTATATTTTCTATTCTAAATTATCGACGGTTCCTTTCGTAAAAATGAAATAAAACAATCAACATTGATCACATAACTCTTAAGAAAATGACCCCAACCTTCATTTTTTTTAACACAGTACAGAAGCAAGCCTTCATATACACACGCATACACTCATCCTATAAATGTACACACGCACACTTTACTTCTATGAGCATTTTCTAGAGACTAAGAACGTCTCCCACTGAAAGCGCATCGTCGAAAATTCTAAAATAAAAATAGGAATAATGTGAGCACTAGATTTGAACTCTATTGGGCTGAGGATACCACTGTTCATCTAAACGTTCATTTTGGGCTGATGATTGTTTGACGTGCAGGTGACGGAGTTCACGTGCGGCGGGTTTGTGGTGGGCCTGATCTCCGTGCACACGATCGCCGACGGCCTCGGCGCCGGGCAGTTCATCAACGCGGTGGGGGACTACGCGCGCGGCCTGCCCAAGCCTCGCCTGTCCCCGGTCTGGGCGCGGGACCTCATCCCGGACCCTCCCCGGATGCCGGCCCCGCCGCCGAAGCTGGAGCTCCTCGACCTCCGCGAGTTCACCGTGGACCTCACCCCGGACCACATCGCCAAGGCCAAGTCCGACTTCTTCGTGTCCATGGGACAGCGCTGCTCCGCCTTTGACGTCTGCGTCGCCAAGACGTGGCAATCCCGCACCCGCGCCCTCCGTCTCGCCGGGCGCCTCGCCGACGACCACCCCGTCCACGTCTGCTTCTTCGCCAACACGCGCCACCTCATGCTCGCCGGCGCCGCCGAGGGGTTCTACGGAAACTGCTTCTACCCGGTGACGGTGACGTGCAGCAGCGCGGAGGTGGCGGCGGGGGAGGTGGTGGACGTGGTGCGCGCGGTGCGGGACGCCAAGGCGCGGCTCGCCGGCGACGTGGCACGCTGGGCGGTGGGAGGGTTCGCGCAGGACCCCTACGAGCTGAGGTTCACGTACGACTCGCTGTTCGTCTCCGACTGGACGCGGCTCGGGTTCCTGGAGGCGGACTACGGGTGGGGCGCGCCGACCCACGTCGTGCCCTTCTCGTACCACCCGTTCATGGCCGTCGCTGTCATCGGCGCGCCGCCGGCGCCCAAGATCGGCGCGCGGGTCATGACCATGTGCGTCGAGGAGGCGCACCTGCCAGAGTTCCGGGACCAGATGAACGCCTTCGCCGCTGGCAAGTAATTGATCGTCGTCGATCGACACCCAACCAAGTGTGCAATGCAAGCTGTTAATTTCTACTTTTAATCTAGCTCTTTATACTTGTCGAAACGGCCGTCACGGTTCGTGTGGGTGTGTAATTTGGTTTGCTTTAAATTTCCCTAATCAATCTGGCGCAATTAGCGTTGTGCTTGTACGGACTTGCCCAAGGCTGCCATGTACCGGGAAGAATATCTCAAGGTGCAATCGATGAACGATGGAACAATAAATGACCATCATTTGTTTTTATATAATATGAAATGACCATCATTTGTACTTCAATATCTCTATTATTAAAGGAGGATCGAACGTCGTGATGGTTCGACCTCCTTCTTCCCACCTATGACGACCATCTTCCCCCTCGCATGGTCCCTCACGTGATTTTTTTTTTTTGCCAAAAACCCACGTTTCAAGCAAAGGAAAAGCTAAGGGGAAAAGCCATCGACCGAAAAACTCCCACAGGGCCACGATCGCACCACACCAAAAAAAAGGCATCTCAGCCCACGTACGAGATTCATCCAACAGCCGCCCTACTCGCGCACGTCCCGCACCCCTATCTCCCCCAATCCCCAACCCCCTCTCGATCCCATCTCTCTCCCGATTTTTTTTGGCAACGCCGGCCTCCTCTTTCATCCCCCATGGCGACAGGGTAGGTAGATCCATCTCGCCCACTTCTTCCTGCCGTCGTCATCGTCCTCAACTCGACATGCTAGCTTCCGTGATTTGGATGCCTCCCCTACGAGGAATCGGCGCGTCGTAATCATCGCAGGTGGCGGCGGCCATTGGCAAGGGCTCGTTTGGAACAGCAGGTGACGTACAAGGTCGCGTCGAGGTCCAACGACCGGAATATCGGCTCCATAGAGAACGTCGTCACAGGTGCGTCGATCTCAATCTTCTCCTCCATTACCGTTGTCTTCGTTACCTGTGCGTGTAGCAGGTATGCTCTCACACTCACGAATTTTCAGTACGCGACGGGTTCTTTCTAATTCACATCTTGCTTGCCTTGTTGAGATATCTTCTTTGCCATGGTAAGCACACTAGCACAGCATGGTTCGTTCACCCTCATAACTTTTGCTATGACATTAATGTTGTTCAGAAAGCAGTTTTAGTGAAGATCGAATGGTTTTTAGATTAAGTAGAAAACACAGGAGTACTCTTCTGTAGTGTATTGTTGTTCAACTGAGACATATGCAGTGGGTTTGATGGCCGCAGGATAATTAAAGCCAAGGTAAAGACTATACATTCACAATTCCTATAGTTATAAACAAGAAGAAAAAAGATATAGGCAAGTACTATTGTTTTAGATGCCGGTAAAATGGACTAGAATTTCATGAGCTGTTTAGTTAGTATGCTACCGCTCATCAGTGGCGGAGGACCAACATTTTTCGAGGTAGGACAGCCGAGATTACAGCCCGTGAGACTTCCTCGCTGCTAGCCTCTAGCGCCAGGGTGTGCGTCTCCACCGTCCACTTTGGCATCCAGCACCAGCACTCCTGCTGCCTGCTGATAGCCGCTAGTCCGCTGGGGTTCGCGCATGGCATGCGCATGGGCTCGTGGTTTGTGTTCTACTGTTCTTCTTCGTACCTTCGTGATGACTGGTTCGATACGTCATGTGTGTGTGTGTGTCGTATGTGCAGCTATCAGGCAAGGGCATGGCCCATGTCACGGCCCAACATCAAAGAGAACTCTTCCCTTCAGTGACTTGTTGCACCTGTCATCCGTCGATCGAGCGTGTTTGCCGAAAATAAAGGTTGGGCGTGAAGGAAATATGCCCTAGAGGCAATAATAAAGTTATTATTTATTTCCTTATATCATGATAAATGTTTATTATTCATGCTAGAATTGTATTAATCGGAACTTAGTACATGTGTGAATACATAGACAAAACTGAGTGTCACTAGTATGCCTCTACTTGACTAGCTCATTAATCAAAGATGGTTATGTTTCCTAGCTATGGACAAAGATTTGTCATTTGATTAACGGGATCACATCATTAGGAGAATGATGTGATTGACTTGACCCATTCCGTTAGCTTAGCACTTGATTGTTTAGTATGTTGCTATTGCTTTCTTCATGACTTATACATTTTTCCTATGACTATGAGATTATGCAACTTCCGTTTACCGGAGGAACACTTTGTGTGCTATCAAACATCACAACGTAACTAGGTGATTATAAAGGTGCTCTACAGGTGTCTCCGAAGGTACTTGTTGGGTTGGCGTATTTCGAGATTAGGATTTGTCACTCCGATTGTCGGAGAGGTATCTCTGGGCCCACTCGGTAATGCACATCATTATAAAGCCTTGCAAGCATTATAACTAATGAGTTAGTTGCGGGATGATGTATTACGAAACGAGTAAAGAGACTTGCTGGTAACGAGATTGAACTAGGTATTGAGATACCGATGATCGAATCTCGGGCAAGTAACATACCGATGACAAAGGGAACAATGTATGTTGTTATGCGGTTTGACAGATAAAGATCTTTGTAGAATATGTGGGAACCAATATGAGCATCCAGGTTCCGCTAGTGGTTATTGACCGGAGACGTGTCTCGGTCATGTCTACATTGTTCTCGAACCCGTAGGGTCCGCACACTTAAGGTTTCGATGACAGTTATATTATGAGTTTATGCATTTTGATGTACCGAAGGAGTTCGGAGTCCCGGATGAGATTGGGGACATTACGAGGAGTCTCGAAATGGTCGAGATGTCAAGATCGATATGTTGGACGACTATATTCGGACTTCGGGAAGGTTCCGAGTGATTCGGGTATTTTTCGGAGTACCGGAGAGTTACGGGAATTCGCCGGGGAGTATATGAGCCTTATTGGGCCATACGGGAATAGAGGAGAGAGGCCGTAAGGAAGGAGGCGTGCAGCCCCCCTCTGGTCCGAATTGGACAAGGGGTGCAGCCCCCTTTTCCTTCCTCCTCTCCCCCTCTTTCCTCCCTTCTCCTACTCCAACAAGGAAGGAGGGAGTCCTACTCCCTCGGAGTAGGACTCCCCTTGGCGCGCCCCCTCCTAGGTCGACCGCCCCCTCGCCCCTTGCTCCTTTATATACGAGGGCAGGGGGGCACCTCTAGGCACAACAACAATTGATCCCTTGGATCTCTTAGCCGTGTGCGGTGCCCCCCTCCACCATAGTCCTCCTCGATAATATTTTAGCGGTGCTTAGGCGAAGCCCTGCGATGGTAGAACATCAAGATCATCATCATGCCGTCGTGCTGATGGAACTCTCCCTCGACACTCGGCTGGATCGGAGTTCGAGGGACGTCATCGAGCTAAACGTGTGCTAGAACTCGGAGGTGCCGTAGTTTCGGTGCTTGATCGGTCGGGCCGTGAAGACGTACGACTACATCAATCGCGTTGTTCTAACGCTTCCGCTTTTGGTCTATGAAGGTACGTGGACACACTCTTCCCGCGCATTGCTATGCATCACCATGATCTTGCGTGTGCGTAGGAAATTTTTGAAATTACTACGTTCCCCTTTAGTGGCATCCGAGCCTAGGTTTTATGCGTTGATGTTATATGCACGAGTAGAACACAAGTGAGTTGTGGGCGATATAAGTCATACTGCTTACCAGCATGTCATACTTTGATTCGGCGGTATTGTTGGATGAAGCGGCCCGGACCGACATTACGCGTATGCTTACGCGAGACTGGTTCTACCGACGTACTTTGCACACAGGTGGCTGGCGGGCGTCAGTTTCTCCAACTTTAGTTGAACCGAGTGTGGCTACGCCCGGTCCTTGCGAAGGTTAAAACATCACCAACTTGACAAACTATCGTTGTGGTTTTGATGCGTAGGTAAGAACGGTTCTTGCTCAGCCCGTAGCAGCCACGTAAAACTTGCAACAACAAAGTAGAGGACGTCTAACTTGTTTTTGCAGGGCATGTTGTGATGTGATATGGTCAAGACGTGATGAGATATAAGTTGTTATATGAGATGATCATGTTTTGTGGAAGTTATCGGCAACTGGCAGAAGCCTTATGGTTGTCTCTTTATTGCATAAGATGCAAGCGCCAAATAATTGCTTTACTTTATCGCTATGCGATAGCAATAGTTGCAAGAGCAATAGTTGGCGAGACGACCATGTGACGACACATTGATATAGATCAAGATGATGGAGATCATGGTGTCATGCCGGTGACGATGGAGATCATGACAATGCTTTGGAGATGGAGATCAAAGGCACAAGATGATGATGGCCATATCATGTCACATATTTTTGATTGCATATGATGTTTATCTTTTATACATCTTATATCGTTTTGATTGACGGTAGCATTATAAGATGATCTCTCACTAAATTTTAAGATAAAAGTGTTCTTCCTGAGTATGCACTGTTGCCAAAGTTTGTCGTGCCAGACACCACGTGATGATTGGGTGTGATAAGCTCTACGTCCATCTACAACGGGTGCAAGCCAGTTTTGCACACGCGGAATACTCAGGTTAAACTTGACGAGCCTAGAATATGCAGATATGGCCTCGGAACACTGAGACCGAAAGGTCAAGCGTGAATCATATAGTAGATATGATCAACATAGTGATGTTCACCATTGAAAACTACTCCATTTCACGTGATGATCGGTTATGGTTTAGTTGATTTGGATCATGTGATCACTTAGATGATTAGAGGGATGTCTATCTAAGTGGGAGTTCTTAAGTAATATGATTAATTGAACTTTAATTTATCATGAACTTAGTCCTGGTAGTATTTTGCAAATTATGTTGTAGATCAATAGCTCGCGTTGTTGCTTCCCTATGTTTTTATATGTGTTCCTAGAGAAGACTTAGTAGCAATGATGCGGATTCGATCCGTGATCTAAGGATTATCCTTGTTGCTGCATAGAAGAATTATGTCCTTGATGCACCGCTAGGTGACAGACCTATTGCAGGAGCAGATGCAGACGTTATGAACGTTTGGCTAGCTCAATATGATGACTACTTGATAGTTTTGTGCACCATGCTTAACGGCTTAGAATCAGGACTTCAAAGATGTTTTGAACGTCATGGACCATATGAGATGTTTCAGGAGTTGAAGTTAATATTTCAAGCAAATACCCGTGTTGAGAGATATGAAGTCGCCAACAAGTTCTACAGCTAAAAGATGGAGGAGAATTGCTCAACTAGTGAGCAAGTGCTTAGATTGTCTAAGTACTACAATCGCTTGAATCAAGTGGGAGTTAATCTTCCAGATAAGATAGTGATTTATAGAGTTCTCTAGTCACCATCACTAAGTTACTGGAACTTCGTGATGAACTATAATGCAAGGGATGACGAAAACGATTCCTGAGCTCTTCGTGATGCTGAAATCGACGAAGATAGAAATCAAGAAAAGAGCATCAAGTGTTGATGATTGACAAGACCACTAGTTTCAAGAAAAGGGCAAAGGGAAAGAAAGGAAACTTCAAGTAGAATGGCAAGCAAGTTGTCACTCCCGCGAAGAAGCCCAAAGCTGGACCAAAGCCTGAAACTGAGTGATTATACTGGAAAGGAAATGGTCACTAGAAGCGGAAATGCCCTGAATATTTAGTGGATAAGAAGGATGGCAAAGTGAACAAGGGTATATTTGATATACAAGTTATTGATGTGTACCTTACTAGTGTTTATAGTAGCCCCTGGGTATTTGATACTTGTTCGGTTGCTAAGATTAGTAACTCGAAACAGGAGTTACAGAATAAACAGAGACTAGTTGAGGGTGAAGTAACGATGTATGTTGAAAATGGTTCCAAGATTGATATGATCATCATCACACTCTCCCTACACTTTTGAGATTAGTGTAGAACCTAAATAAATATTATTTGGCGTTTGCGTTGAGCATGAATATGATTTGATCATGTTTATTGCAATACGGTTATTCATTTAAAGTTAGAGAATAATTGTTATTCTGTTTACATGAATAAAGCCTTCGATGGTCATACACCCAATGAAAATAGTTTGTTGGATCTCGATCATAGTGATACACATAATCATAATATTGATGCCAAAAGATGCAAAGTTGATAATGATAGTGCAACTTATTTGTGGCACTGTCGTTTGGGTCATATCGGTGTAAAGCGCGTGAAGAAACTCCATGCTGATGGGTTTTTGGAATCACTTGATTATGAATCATTTGATGCTTGTGAACCGTGCCTTTTGGGCAAAATGACTAAAACTCCGTTCTTCGGAACAATGGAACGAGCTACTGATTTATTGGAAATAATACATACTGATGTATGCGATCCAATGAGTGTTGATGCTCGTGGCGAGTATCATTATTTTCTGACCTTCACAAGATGATTTGAGCAGATATGGGTATATCTACTTAATAAAACACAAGTCTGAAACATTTGAAATGTTCAAATAAATTCAGAGTGAAGTGAAGAATCATTATAACAAGAAAATAAAGTTTCTGCGATCTGATCGTGGAGATGAATATTTGAGTTACGAGTCTGGCCTTCAGTTAAAATAATGTGGAATAGTTTCACAAACTCATGCCACCTGGAACGCCACAGCGTAACGGTGTGTCCGAACGTCGTAACCGCACTTTATTAGATATTGTGTGACCTATGATGTCTCTTATCGGTTTACCACTATCGTTTTGGGGTTATGCATTAGAGACAGTTGAAGGAAATATGCCCTAGAGGCAATAATAAAGTTATTATTTATTTCCTTATTTCATGATAAATGTTTATTATTCATGCTAGAATTGTATTAACCGGAAACATGATACATGTGTGAATACATAGACAAACATATAGTCACTAGTATGCCTCTACTTGACTAGCTCATTAATCAAAGATGGTTATGTTTCCTAACCATAGACATGTGTTGTCATTTGATTAATTGGATCACATCATTAGGAGAATGATGTGATTGACATGACCCATTCCGTTAGCATAGCACTTGATCGTTTAGTATGTTGCTATTGCTTTCTTCATGACTTATACATGTTCCTGTAACTATGAGATTATGCAACTCCCATTTACCGGAGGAACACTTTGGGTGCTACCAAACGTCACAACGTAACTGGGTGATTATAAAGGAGTACTACAGGTGTCTCCGAAGGTACATGTTGAGTTGGCGTATTTCGAGATTAGGTTTTGTCACTCCGATTGTCGGAGAGGTATCTCTGGGCCCTCTCGGTAATGCACATCACTATAAGCCTTGCAAGCAATGTAGCTAATGAGTTAGTTACGGAATGATGCATTACGTAACGAGTAAAGAGACTTGCCGGTAACGAGATTGAACTAGGTATTGGATACCGGCGATCGAATCTCGGGCAAGTAACATACCGATGACAAAGGGAACAAAGTATGTTGTTATGCAGTTTGACCGATAAAGATCTTCGTAGAATATGTAGGAGCCAATATGGGCATCCAGGTTCCGCTATTGGTTATTGACCAAGAATAGTTCTAGGTCATGTCTACATAGTTCTCGAACCCGCAGGGTCCGCACGCTTAAGGTTTCGATGACAGTTATATTATGAGTTTATGAGTTTTGATGTACCGAAGGAGTTTGGAGTCCCGGATGATATCGGGGACATGACGAGGAGTCTCGAAATGGTCGAGATGTAAAGATCGATATATTGGACGACTATATTCGGAGTTCGGAAAGGTTCCGAGTGATTCGGGTATTTTTCGGAGTACAGGAGAGTTACGGGAATTCGCCGGGGAGTATATGGGCCTTATTGGGCCATACGGGAATTGAGGAGAGAGGCCGAAAGGAAGGAGGCGCGCAGCCCCCCTTTGGTCCGAATTGGACAAGGGGTGCGGGACTTCCTATCTGTCGCATTATGCGGCAGAATGTCCAGGCTTCGCATATGGCAGTCCCTCGACTGGGCTGGCCCAGGAAGGCAGCGAGCAGTGTAAAAAATAAATGATTAAAAACGCAACGCTTCAGCCAGGATTCGAACCGCGACCGCGAGACTGTAGACATGCGTAGCTAGCCACTACGCCAGACTTTGTAAAATGGTGAAATTGCAATGCGAATCCTTTAGACCTACGATATCTAAAGAATCGGATTATTTTTCCTTTTTCCTATCATTTGTTGTAAATTCTGAATATATTGTTTGAAAAGTACGAACGTTTTTTACAGAACACAAACGAGTTTTGAAAAAGTATTAGCAATTTCTCGAATTTTTAACCGAAATTGAAAAACAGGAACAACTTTGAAGTTGTTGACAAATATTGAAAAACAGGAACATTAATTAAAATTACGATCATTTTTTATAAAAAGAAAATGTTCTTAGAAAATGTGAAAAAATTTATGAATAGTGATTTGTTTTAAAAACATAAACATTTTTGAACTTGTGAACAAATCTTGAAAAGTAGGAACATTTTCTAAATTTCGAACATTTTTTGAATTCAGAGAACAAAATTTTGAAATTGAGAACAAAATTTGAACATAAATATTTTCTAAAAGTACGAACATTTTTTGAATTTTGAGAACAAATTTTGAAACGAAGAACAAATTTGGACAATTTCTTAAAGCATGAACATTTTTTGAATTTTGAGAACAAATTTTGAAACAGAGAACAAATTTGGAAGCATGAACAATGTATTAAAGCACGGACATTTCTTGAATATTTAGAACAAATTTTCGAACAGAGAACAAATTTGAAAATACCAAACAAATTTGGAAGCGCGAATATTTTTTTGAACAATTTTTGAAAAATGCATACATTTTTTTAATTTGTGAACAAAATTTGAAAACACGAATTGTTTTCAAATTCTGAACATTTTTGTAAAAGCGCGAACATTTTCCAAAAAATGCGAACATTTTTTTGAAAAAGAAAACATAAACTTGAAAAAAAAACGTAACAAAAATAGAAAAAGAAAGAAAAAAACCGGTTTAGGAACCTTCTAGAAGGTTCCCAAAACCGGAAAAAACCAGCTGGAAACCTCTAGAATGTTCCCAAAACCGGGAGCGCTGGAACCGTTCAACGGGCCGGCCCATTGCGTCGCTGCTCGGTCGCTCGCCTGTGCG
The DNA here is from genome assembly GCF_002162155.2 of Triticum dicoccoides. Taxonomy (NCBI): domain Eukaryota; kingdom Viridiplantae; phylum Streptophyta; class Magnoliopsida; order Poales; family Poaceae; genus Triticum; species Triticum dicoccoides. The sequence goes on from NC_041381.1 coordinate 140,657,242, forward strand.
AAGCGTCAGCAGTTTGACGCAACGAGCGGCATATAGGATTTTCCAAGGGGTGCAGCCCCCTTTTCCTTCCTCCTCCTCTTCCCCATCCCCTTCTCCTACTCCAACAAGGAAGGAGGGAGTCCTACTCCCTGGCGCGCCCCCTTCTAGGTCGGCCGCCCCCTCCCCCCTTGCTCCTTTATATACGGGGGCAGGGGGGCACCTCTAGGCACAACAACAATTGATCCCTTGGATCTCTTAGCCGTGTGTTGTGCCCCCCTTCACCATAGTCCTCCTCAATAATATTGTAGCGGTGCTTAGGCGAAGCCCTGCGACGGTAGAATATCAAGATCGTCACCACGCCGTCGTGCTGATGAAACTCTCCCTCGACACTCGGCTGGATCGGAGTTCGAGGGACATCATCGAGCTGAACGTGTGCTAGAACTCGGAGGTGCCGTAGTTTCGGTGCTTGATCGGTCGGGCCGTGAAGACGTACGACTACATCAACCGCGTTGTTCTAACGCTTCCGCTTTCGGTCTACGAGGGTACGTGGACACACTCTCCCCGCTCGTTGCTATGCATCACCATGATCTTGTGTGTGCGTAGGAAATTTTTGAAGTTACTACGTTCCCCTACAGGGCGGACACCCTGCCTCAGTATTTCTCCCACTTTTTCTGCTGCATGTGTAAATGTAGTTACAATTGAGAAAGCGAGAAATATTTGTTTTGTGAAAAAATTGACATATCTTTGTTATCTGGATATCAAAATTATTGCAAATTATTGTTGAATTCATCTTCATTTGAGAAAATGTGGACGGCCACAGGAGAAACATAAACGTTGTCATATAAAGTTGGAAGTGTTTAACTGCTCAAACTTTCTACTTTGCAAACAAATAAAGTGATGCAAGGTATTCAGATGTTTGCGGTTGATGAGAATTTACATTGAGTTCAACATTAAATTAGTATTTAATTGTTGCCTTTGTGATTGCTACTGTTTCATGGTTTTAGAAACATGTCTACCGTCAACTGTTTCATAGCTTATGTTTTCCAATCCGCTATCTACATATATCTACCTCGTGTTAATGCACTATCAAATTTGTCTCATTAATTCTTGTCACTTTCTCAAATAAAATTTATCCTTTGCCTAGCTTGCCCCAAATTTTATAAATCCTGTCATAATTCTAAAATTTATTTCATATGCAGAACTCGAAGAATTCCAAGAAAGATCATTCCTTCAAGGTTTGCAGCGGCCACAACATAATTGACATCAAAACTAGATCTGGGTCCTACATATCCGGTCTTGCTCGATTATATTTCTTTTTTCCATTCCATTATATACCTACGTATGTGATTGGTTCGCTACATGAGGTAGCGACGAAATCACCTGACACAATGTGTTTACGACTCTCATCAGAGTGATTAATCATAGTAAACTATGTGCCAGCTTATGTGAGTCCAATCGATCTATCTTTTACTGGCATTACCCATTGTGTAGAATTGGATTATCAGCACCAACCTTCATAGACTCCTAAAACTATCCTAGGATTCTAAGTTTCTCAAACAATTGAAGTTGCAGCCTATGTGAAATCTTTATTGCCTGATATGGTAGCACTAATTTTTCTTTATTTTATGAATCACAGTCTAAAGGCTCAAAAGCAGTTGATCATTACCTGTCACAGTATACAAAACACCTATCTAATATTGGGGAAAATGTATATATTTTCTCAAGCAGCTATGTGGATATAGGTCTTGTTGAAAATTTGTAACTGAGCTTATAATCTTAACAATTGTTGTGGAACAGTCAGCTGATATGTTCTTATGTGAATCATCCACCCAATTAGCTACAATGCTTTCCAAGGCCAGTACCATACCAACATTGGAGCCGAAAGAGCATGTGGTAACATCAAATGGTATCACCTTTCACATGACATTTTTTTTCATTCGAGTATGATATTTGTGGATCTAGATTGGTTAAGTATGTGCTTGGTAGATTGGTCATTATTGAAACTACATAACATTGTTTTGTGCCTTTGCATTGCCCTTACTCTTGGATTGGCCTGGCTTGATATTACTATTCTACCACTTTGCTTATACTGTTGTCTTGTGTGCTCGTATTCTATAACATGGTCTTAAGAAGAGCAAGAGATTATGTTGCCAGAAAAAATCAATTTTCTTAATATGTAAAACCACATACAAAGCCAGAAAATGTTTCAAGAACTTCCCTACACTTGTAAGATGCTTCCAATAGTCACTGATGATGATATAACCGCAAACTGCTACGGAATCTGGTATCATACTGAGGTTGGATGATATTTAAATGACCATTTTTCCTTCTATACTGTTGATGATCTCTTAATGCACAATATCAGAATTTTATTTTTCGCCATCTTCACCTATTTCCTATTGTTTCTTTTCAATGTACGTTAATGCAAATTAATTCGAAGTAAATTATTCTTGGTAGCCAAATTGGACACATACATACGGTATGAAAATTTACGTAGAAGAGAAGGGCCCATCACTCCAGAGTCTAGGAAAGTTGGGTAAATGTAATCTTTTTATGGTACGTGATTTGATCTCGATCAAGTCTTACAGTATTAAACGTGGATTTTTTATTCAGTTTTAGAACTTTTTTTTGTTTGAAAATAATTAAACAGGAATTGAAAATAAGCATTAGTTTGCTTAGGCACTTAATAGTATTATTTTGGTAGCAAGGTATTCATTTCCATCTTTATATATTCTGTTGTCATGTTTTTTTCTTCCTATTTCTGCTTAACTGGACACATACATATATACATAAACACCGGTTCTGCAGAAGAGAAGGGACACTTTACTCGAGGAAAGCTGGGTAAATGTAATCAGGTACATAATTTAATCTCATGTAAGTCTCACAGGATTAAATGTATAATTTTGCTTCGGTTTAGATTTTCTATGTGTCCAAATAGGATTAAACATGAGCTAAATAGAAAATATTGTGCTTCCCTATAGTTTTGTGTAGTAACACAGTATATATGCGCGTGTTGGGCTGTCCTATGTTGCCAATGGAGTCCCGCCGATCGATGTTGTTCTTTACTTGGTGCACTTATAAATTGTTCTCCGAGCCTGACTAATTGAACAGTCCTTATAATCATAATGGTGTTCCTTTGGTCTTTACAATTGGCTGATATTGTCTGCAAAGATTGAATGTAAATGAAGTTCTGATGTTGTGTTTTTGTCTGCAAGGATTATGTGTAAAACAAGGGGCAAAAAAAATATGCAGTTTAAAACTATTAATTGTTATCCATTTAAGTCTATAGTCTATCTGATAGCTTGGTTAAAAAGCATAAAAATGAGCAGTTGGTATTTCCACAACCATGTTTATACTTGTTTTGATGCATTGAGCTGACCCATAGTGCTCATACTATCACACTAGTAGAAAAATGGCCTATTGTCCCGGTTCGTAAGGGCCATTTGTCCCGGTTTTCGAACCGGGACTAAAGTGTCGTTACTAATGCTCTAGACTTTTAGTCCCGGTTCTTACATAAACCGGGACAGATTTGCCTCCACGTGGCCGGTGCGGCGAGCCCAGGCAGGAGGCCCTTTGGTCCCCCCTTTAAAAAAACAAAAAAACCCAGCCCCTGAAATGCCGACGCGTGGATGCCTATATTGTGTTAGCTAGCTAATTAATAGAGAGAAGTGTCCTCTCTTATCTCCGTGCTTGGTCGACGGTACGTACTATACGTATAGAGAGGACTAGACACGCTAGCTAGTAAGCAAATGAAGGAAACAGAAGATCGTCATGAACATATGCATACAGAGAGGAGTGATATCGACCACCTCTCCTTCTGCGAGAGATTGGTCGAACAAAAAGTTCTACATATATACAATATAATTATCTCTTACAATATAATTAATCTCTCCTAATTCGATACGAACTCAGGGTCCACATGGTATTCTCTGACTTTATCGATCACGTGGTCAAGAAAGAATGTCGCCAATTCCTCTTGAATTGCTCGCATACGATCTGGTGCTAGAAGTTCATCCCACATCTGAAATATCTAATTTGAATAAGGGGGTCAATACATATATATGAATAAATGAAACTCAACACAAATGATGGTAATAAAATAAAATTGTGAATATTATTATGTACGCACTTCATATTGTTTGTCAGAGTAGTCCCGCTCACAAGTCGTGTGGCGGATGGACTCGCAAATGTAGTATCCGCAGTAATTAGTCCAGGATTCCTGCCACAACCACTTTACAACAAATAGAGGTCAATCAAACTGATAAGTAATCATGCTAAATGGTATTGATTAAACTAGCGCTTGAATCACTAGAAGATGCGCGGAACATGCTACTATAGTACTTACGTTCGAGTGTTCAAATTGCAGCTTGTTCGGCAGTCCCGGAGTTTTTGAGGTGAATTTTTTCCAAACCCTGTAAGACAAAGAAAACAATTACTTGATATCAGGAAATGAACAAATTGAAGTTGCCGATATGGTGCGATAATGATCGATTTAACTTACTTCTCTAGAATTTCAATCATGTCCGCATACTCTTTGGGATCTTTTCGTCTCGAGTCTAAGACGGTTACTAGTCCCTGCTCAAGCTTAATCTGTAGGAAAATATAGTGAAAGCTGCGCACACATGTATAACTCATCAATTACATTACTATAACCTCGACTAATAAGGGAAACCGAATATGCACAAGACAGTAACACTCACTTGAAGTTGTAAGAAAAGAGTATTATAACTTTGTTTTGATTTAATACAAACGATTGTAGTAGCTTGGCCTCGGTATCTCTAGCATGAAATTTAACCATATATGCATCTATGAGATTTGTGTTAATGAACCCAATATCACCGATTTGTCTTTTCTTCAATTCGGCGATCTTCAATCTGCATAATATAGTGAGGATAATTAAAAATACATGCAATGAAAGAGCTGACCTATATATAGAGACTCAATGACAGAAGTAGTACTAAATAGTAGCAAGTGACCGTTAATTTATCGATCGCTTTTTGATTGAAAAACGCGAAGAACTCCTCAAATGGAACATTCAACAGTTCAATTCCAACGAGGTCATGCTCCTCTCTAACTCTCAGCATCAAAGTATTCCTCCCCTCAGACTCTCCGCAGGTTTTCATGTACCAATTATGGAATCTTCACATCATCGTTATTAGAGATCTTTCATCTTTGACGAGAGGCTTCCCGTACTCGTATTTGTGTTCGTCCACCTCCAAAAAATCATAATGTACATCGTCGGGCAGGTAATCTCCAACATCGTTATAATCGGGCACAATCCACGGATCATTAGCGATGATGCTAGACACCTGGAGCGGGGGGAATGATTGGTTCGCTTGTTCGCCGAGCTGGGCAATTTTTTTCCCAGCTCGTCGTTCTGCTAACCTTTGATCATCGACAGTACTTCCCAACCGCTCCGCTTCGATAAATGACTTATTAAGAATGCGCTCATAGTTGCCTTTCGCCAGAGACTTTGGTGGTTTCTTCAGGGCAGCCAGAGTACGCTTCGCTTTTACCGGATCTATCTTCTCCTCTGGAGATGGATGTTTCTTTGCTTTCACCCCTTCAAAGAAGTTGTTCACTACGGCTTGCACGATCTTCGTGTTTTCCTCCTGGCTCCTCTCGAATGGTAACTTCTCTGGAGTCTTCAAAGAAGGACTGTATTTGTATTGCCTGCCTCTGGCTGTACTGCTAGACGCCGGAGCAGACGGAGCGGCTGCGGCTGTCTTTCCTTTCTTACGAGACGGAGAAGGACGACGCGCAGGAGCAGCCGAAGCGGCGGCGGATCTCTTCCGCCCTTGTTGACGATGTGAAGAAGGAGGAGGCTGGCTGCTCGGGCGCGCCGGCGTAGGCGGAGAAGGAGGCGGAGTGCCACCATGGGCCGGAGAAGGAGGCTGAGTGCCCTGATCACTCGCTGGAGGAGGGGGCGAAGGAGGAGGCGGAGTGCCCTGACTCGCCGGAGAAGGAGGAGGAGGCAGAGGCGTCAAGTTCGGAAGGTTGATGAGCTCCTTCCGCCATAGGCATGGAGTCTTCAGAGAAGAACCCAGCCGAATCTCCCCTTCACCCATAGGGTGGTCAAGCTCAAGGTCCTCAAATCCGTCTGTTATTTGATCCACATCATCCTAGCATATCCTTCTGGAATCGACCGACCGTGGTAGGTTGTGCCAGGTTCAGTAGGTAAAACAGAGCCAACAGTCGCCTTGACTTTCAATATCATCCATCGCGTCATAAGGTGGCAATGTTGAGACTTCGTGATAGCATCCACGGGGTAGCTAGCAGGAGCCGGGAAGACATGCTCCAGCTGCTGAGTCTACTCGGTGGAAGCCACACTTCTTCCCCGCTGAGATGGCGGGGTAGCTTCAGGGGAAGCTTCGGCATGTCGTTTGCTGCGATCTGCTTCTCGTTCCTCTAGCCCTTGTACCCTTTCGTGCAGCGCCTGCAATTGGCTATGCTCCACTTTCTTCCTCCTCTCCTGGCATTTGTAACCCCCTGCGTTCGGAAACCCAGCATTCCACGGAACGGAGCCTGGCATGCCTCGTGTCCGTCCAGGGTGCTCAGGATTCCTGAGGGCCATTGTGAGCTCGTCCTTCTCTCTGTCTGTAACGAACGTCCCTTGCTGCGCTTTCTCGATATACTCCTGAAGCCTCGTGACGGGTATTCGCAGTTGCTCATCTACCCAAACGCACTTCCCTGATACAGGGTCCAAGGTTCCGCCAACCCCGAAGAACCAAGTCCGGCAATGGTCTGGCCAGTTGAATGTCTCTGGTTTGACCCCTTTAGCAATCAGGTCATTCTCAGCTTTGTCCCACAAAGGTCAGGCTTTGAAGTAGCCACCTGACCCCGTGCGATGGTGATGCTTCTTCTTTGCAGCATTTTTCTTGTTTGTTGTTGACAGCTTCTTACTCTTTTCTGATGTCTTGTGGGCCACAAATGCGGGCCAGTGATCTCTGATCTTCTCAAACCGACCGATGAATTCTGGTGTAATTTCTTTGTCGACACACGTTTTCAGCTCATTCTTCCACCTCCTAAATAGTTCTGCCATCTTCTTAAGAGCATGAGACTTGTCGACAAAAGGTTTCAAGTTGGCATGGTATCATCATTTCACCCACATAGCATGTGCAAGAAAGTAGAGAGGGTTACGGCAAAAACTGGATGCACTTCGTGTACAAAACGGACAATCTCTTTCGAAGTATCAGGGTTTCATACGTAAACTCGTCTGTTACAAAGGGATTTCATTTTTTTGAACTTATTTGAACTCCATAGTTTTTCTGTGTTCAAAATCCACCATTCAAAGCCACATCATCAATTTACAACCCTTTCTGACTTCATTTGTTCTTTTTCATGCATTTACTGATTATTTTGAGCTATAAGACAATGAAATTGAAAATCATTTGAAATGAACTCTGAAAAGGTTGAAAGTTGGCATGGCATCATCATTTCACCCACATAGCATGTGCAGGAAAGTACAGAGGGTTACGGCAAAAACTGGATGCACTTCGTGTACAAAACGGACAATCTCTTTCGAAGTATCAGGGTTTCATACGGACTCGTCTGTTACAAAGGGATTTCATTTTTTTGAACTTATTTGAACTCCATAGTTTTTCTGTGTTCAAAATGCACCATTCAAAGCCACATCATCAATTTACAACCTTTTCTGACTTCATTTGTTATTTTTCATGCATTTACTGATTATTTTGAGCTATAAGACCATGAAATTGAAAATCATTTGAAATGAACTCTGAAAAGGTTGAAAGTTGGCATGGTATCATCATTTCACCCACATAGCATTTGCAAGAAAGTATAGAGGGTTACGACAAAAACTGGATGCACTTCGTGTATAAAACGGACAATCTCTTTCAAAGTATCAGGATTTTATACGGAAACTCGTCTGTTACAAAGGGCTTTCACCCACATAGTATGTGCAACATATAGCTCTCCGGAGCATCTAATTAAACCATGCATTGAAATTATGTAAAACATTTAAATGCAAAAACAAATGCGATCATAATCGCAACCAAGGTAACAACTGATCCAACTGCATAATGATACCAAGCCTCGGTATGAATGACATATTTTTTAATCTTTCTAATCTTCAACCGCATTGCATCCATCTTGATCTTGTGATCATCGACGACATCTGCAACATGCAACTCCAATATCATCTTCTCCTCCTCAATTTTTCTTATTTTTTCCTTCAAGTAATTGTTTTCCTAAATTTAACCTGTCGACAATAGGGTCGGTTGGAATTTCCGGTTCAACCACCTCCTAGATAAATAAAATCTATGTCACGTTGGTCGACATAATTGTCATAAACAATAAATGAACCAAATAGTTATCAAAAGATAATATATACCACATCCGAATCATAGACATGACGACGGCCGACGGGGGCGGATACCAAAACCATCGCAGTATATAATAACAAGAAATAATAAAGTAAGAAAATTAGACAAGTATCTATCTGAAGTAAGAATTTTTTTTTTTCAAAAAGAATATAAGAACAAGATGCTCACTACGGTGGTGCCGACGACGAGATTGGCGCGGGCGATCGACGGCGGTGAAGACGGGGACATGACGTGACAGACCGCTAAACCTAGACAAATCTCAGGGAAAATGGAGGTCGGAGGTCGAGTTTTGAGAGGAGAACGATTAACTAGCGTGGCTCGGACATTTCATCGAACACCTCATGTGCATAGGAGGTGAGCTAGAGCACCCAAATGCCCTCCCCTCGCCGGCCAGAAAAAACAGAGCACTGTGGAGTGCTCTGCTGTCGAGATGGGCTATATATAGGCAACTCATTTGTCCCGGTTCGTGATAGAAACCGGGACTAAAGCTCAGCATTCTGTCCTGGTTCAAGCTACAAACCGGGACCAATGGTTGTGGGCCAGGACCGAGGACCATTGGTCCCGGTGCGTGCCAGGAACCGGGACAAATGGGTCCATACTAACCGGGACCAATGCCCACGAGGCCCCAGCCGGCCCCTTGGGCTGACGAACCGGGACGAATGCCCCCATGGGTCCCGGTTCTTGACTGAATCGGGAGTAATGAGCTGGCCAGGCCCGAATAAAAGCCCTATTTTCTACTAGTGTCATGGATTCTTGTGGAGCACTGGCAACTCGAAAAGTTCCAAACTTAAGTTTCACCATTAAAAGATGAAGGATATTCATCTATCCAAGTTTGGCATGCTCCTGTAAAAAAATGCCAAAACAATCAGTCGACCATTTTTATCTCATACTTCTTTGTACTTATTTCAGGAAAAATGCAAAACCAGTCAGCCATCAACCCTAACAGAGGGGCTAGCGCTCTTTATCTCTAATGTATAATCCTTTTATTTGGCGTTGTTGCCATGCCGCTATAGCTGGTCTTTTGCTGTTCTCCTTTTCCTGTAATCAGTTGTACTTGGTTTTCTCTACCCTCATATCAATGAAAATGCAGCGTTGATTATGTTTCATCAAGAACATGTACTCCCTCCGTTCTGAGCGCTTCAAGTAGATCTTAGTTAATACTTTGTCCGATCTATAGTAAGGTTTAAACTAAAACCACGACACTTATTATGGATCATAAGGAGTACAAGATAATTAGATAGATACTTGTTCTATGCGTATGCCATGTCTAACTATATTATTCTATGAATACATTTGAAGCAAAATCAATTTTATTGTTTTTGGAATATTACATGTATATATTTCATATATTTGTGTGATCTTTGACATGCCTTATGTCTACACTATATGAGATGACGAAAAGCATTAGGAGCTGTGGCAACGCACGGGCAGTCAACTAGTCTGTCTACAATATATATGTCGCTAAGCCTGTGTCATATGCGAAAATGGTGTAGAGAGTCTGTTTATAATGCAGGAATTTGCAAGTTAGATCTCATTTCTTGAAAAAGAAAATCGGTGTTGTGCTCGCGGTTTGGTTGTGGTGCTTCGCGAGGCGTGCTCCGTCCTCCTCCACGAGCCGGTCGTGGTTCATGCTCCTCCATGAGGGTGCCATTTCGGACCAGGAGTTGCTTCATGTAGGGTGCCGAGAAGTTCCTCGGCGCACTGGAGGTTTATCATTGTGGGCTTCGGCGTGGTGTCTTGTTGTGTTTGGTGGTTGTGTCTGTTCTATACTTTCGTCGCCTTTGTCAACTTGTGGGGGCTTTGTGCCATTTGTACCTGCTTTCCGCCCCGCTTTCCCTAATTAACCTAACAAGTCGGCTATTCCTCTATATGAAATGCAGGAACCCTCCTCCCCTCTCGAGGTGTTACTTAGAAGCAAAAAAACATATAGTTGGAACTTATCATGTTAATTGGGTCAACCCTCTCACATGACCTATTTTGAAACTAGTGGTTAAAGCCTTCCAACACATATTCATACTTTTAATATATGGTGTCCTTTTTGACGAACTGCAGCATGGGAGGGACTAGCGCTCTAATTCTATGGCATTTTAATAAAATTGTTCAATACATATCTAAAAGATCACCATGCTATAAAAGCAACTATTCATCTGGTGCAAACAAAACTGTAATGTTTGTTACAGAGTTAAAAAATGCACGGATCTCAACACTAGGTTCGTTCGGCGGTACATTCTAGACTGTGATTTAATGAATTTGCATTCGACTGGACAAATAGGGAACCTTTTGAAATATATCATGTTTTTACCATATTAGGCTCATGCCTTTCTATTCAAGAGATTGGACTAGTTTGGTACCCAGGGTGACAAGAGGAGTACAACGCCCAATAACCCAGGTTCATGGCAGCCGGTGGATCCTATTTGGCGTTTCAGGCGGTTTTCGTAAACGGGCACCTGAAGGCGCGTCAAGTTGGGCTCGGGCCATTTTCCCTCTTTTCTGTCCATAAAACAAAAAATTGTAGGTAAGTTCGGTGGTATTCGAACCAGCGACATCCTGCTCGTTTGCACCCTGCACTTACCACCCCATCGGCCTCACCTCATGTGCTCAAATACATCTTCTTCATTCGTCTCTTCTTAGGTCTTTTTCTTTTTTTTTCATTTTTTTATTCAGAATGGTATTGTTCGGTTTTTTGTTCTTTTTTTCTTTTACTCATTTGAATGAATTTTTTCAAAATCGATGATTTTTCGTAAATCGATTAAACGAATTCAAAAAATGATGATTTTTTTTTGAAAAAATGATGAAGTTTTTTAAAAAAGATGAACTTTTATAAAAATGATGAACTTTTTTTCCAAATTTGATGAACTTTTTTCATATTCAATCAACTTTTCTCAAATTCGATGAAGTTTTTTTCAAAGTTAATGAACTATTTTTCCAAAAATGATGAAAATAATTTCAAATTTGATGATTTTTTTCAAATTTGTGAACTCTTTTCCAAATGAATGAACCATTTTTATATTTGATGAGTTAAGTTTCAAATTTGATTGACTTTTTTCAAAATCAGTGAACTTTTTTTAAAAAAATTGATGATTTTTATCATTTCAACGAACTTTTTCCAAATTCTAGAAACTTTTTTCCAAATTCGTGTTTGTTTTCCATATGTTAACAAAAAATAAAAAATGGAGAAGAAAAATAAAAACTAACAACAAATGGAGAAGAAAAAAAGGAAAGAAAACAAAAAACGAAGGGAGAACGAAGAAAACAAAAGGACAAAACAGAACAAAACCCAGAAGAAAATGGCTGCAGTAGCATAGACCGCACCCCTAGTTCTTACCACAAAGGGAACTTGGGTGGAGTGGTTAGTGCGGCGCTTCCCCCTAGGACACTGGTTCGATCCAAGCATCCAGCGCATTTCTTTGCTCTTTCACACTGCGGGCGAGTGAATGGTCCGACACAATATGAGGTGAGGGAGGAAAGAACTTCAGCGACAGAAGCTGCTTGTATCGCTTAACGCGATAAATAGTCGCCGTGCAAACCGAGTGTCTCCTCACCTTAGTGAGAGTGTGAAATGGGAGGGAACAGTACCATTAGTTAGTTATTATTTTTACTTCTTTTGTATTTTCAAATCTTTTAAATATATATTCGAAAAAAATAATTAAATTAAATTTTCAAAAGAGTTCGTCGCTTATTTAAAACATGTTCATGCATTGTTAGAAAATTACCATGCAATATTTATAAAAAGCTGACAGCATTCCCAAAAAATGTGTAGTGCATTTAAAAAATATTTTTACTTCTTTTGTATTTTCAAATCTTTTAAATATATATTCGAAAAAAATAATTAAATTAAATTTTCAAAAGAGTTCGTCGCTTATTTAAAACATGTTCATGCATTGTTAGAAAATTACCACGCAATATTTATAAAAAGCTGACAACATTCCCAAAAAATGTGTAGTGCGTTTAAAAAATATTTTGTGTCATTTAAAAAATGTTCACACATTTCAAAAATATGTTTGTGACATGTAAGAAAAATGTTCATGCAGTGTTAAGAAAGACCTACCCAATGGAACGTTTCTTGTGCGGCTAGAGAATGACACCATCATCCTTGGCTATATTTCATAAAAGATTGGGTCGTGACTGTTTTTAAAAATGTAGCAGAAAGTTTGCGTAATTCAAACAAAATATTTCATACCATTTAAAAAATGTATGTGATATTTAGAAAATAGTTCATGGATTTCTAAATTTGTTGGTGACATTTCTAAAAAAAATGTTTATAGACTGTAAAAAGAATGTGCGCGTAGTTTAAAACTGTTTTATATCATTCAAAAGAAGTTCAACATGTATTTGAAAAACTGTTTCATATCCTTTTATTTTCTCCACAAGGGAAGATATATGCAATCGGAGGAGAGACACTGTCATTTTCTCGGAGGGCTAAGAACGGAATTATAAGAAATTAGAAAAAATACACCTTACATTGTGGAATTTTATTTAAAAAAATACACCTCATGTAAAGGAATGAAGGGAGTAAAAGCCAACATAGAAAACAAAACATGCAGAAGCTCCTAAAAACGATCTGAACCATACGTATAAGCTACCTAAAACAGCTCCCTAGGAGGGTTGACGCACCAAGGGCACTCGTATTGGCCAGACAACTTTGTGTGTATCAGACATGGTTGTTCTCTAATGATCTGTGCTTCATTCTTTTGTACAGTTTCTCCATTGGGTTTTCCTCTAAAAAACCAATTGTTAGACTTTCTACAAATTTGAAAATATTTTGCTAGATTAAAAATAATTCTGAAACTTGAAAAACAAATTAAAAATTAAAAAATTCACAACAATTTTAAAACAATCAAATATTTATAAAATTTCTCTGGTTTTAATATGAATTTTAAAATTTTCAACTACATTTTAAATATGCTCAAACAATTTAAAAAGATTCATGCAATTTTACAAATATCCATGAAACTTTAAAAGTGTTAGTATATTATGAATGTTTGATATTTTAAAATATCCCATGATTATTAATAGGAAGGAAAAAAGTGGAGACAACAAAAATGGAACTGAAAAAAGATCGAAGAACACAAAACCGAAAGAACACGACTAAACCCATGAACCAAAAAACCAAACTGAAAATCGAAAGAACCAAGCTCAATTTCCCTGTGCGTACCAAGAGGAAATGGTGTAAATGGGTTGACCAATCTCACGCATCAAATAGGAAACACCAGTTATGTGAACATGCTGCTACATTTAACAGAACACTATTGTGTCGACATCATTGTTTTTGAACTTCCCAACGAACGACCTTTGCGCCGTTGGATTGCTAGCATGGATCCCGGAGAATTTGCACAAAAGCGCCCCTCCGAGCGAAGTACAAGACGACAGGGGTATACAGATCGCTGGAGATGACAATCTGAGTGAATATATTGCATGATGGCAAATTATGTTGTGAGAGCATGGCAGTTTTTGCTCTTTTTTACGATTGATGCAGCATGACAATTTCAGCATTCATGCCAAATCCTAGCAAATTTGTTAGGCTGGCAATTCTCCATGTTTGCACCGTGGCAAATCCTTCAAAACGCATGGCAACTATTCTTGCGCACAACATGGCAATTTTTTGGTGCCTTTTTACATACTAGTGGCATTGGCATGTATTCGTACATATTTTTCAAGACAAATAGCACTTCTCAAGTATTAAAAAGTGAAACTCAGGCTTGTGGCATGTATACATACCAATTTCAAGAAAAGTAGCGGTACAGCAAGTACGAAAAAGTGATATGCAAATGCCAACTGTAAGCATCAGAGTAGGTTTTCAGAATTGATTTGATTAGCTAGGCTCAAAACAGCAGTTTTGATAATTAATTTCTATGGTTTACAGAAGTAAATGCTAGGGCGCTATTCCACCACTGTTTCTCGGGCAAGTACAGTCGAAACTGAACGGAGGTGTAACATAAAACAAAATCTGCGCCATCTGAGTGCAGAACTTTGTTTCTGGAGTCCATGCCGAAGCATTCACCTGTCTCTTGCAGAACAACAACCGGGCAAAATACCTTCAGATAAGGCTCGCGCGTGGACTCATTCGCCGGCGGCCGCCCCCCGTGCACCCGATTTAAGCTTAGGGAGGAGACCGATGTGGCCGGAGAGGCGAGGGGGTGCGGGCGCCGCTGCGCGGGCTCCCGCGCGGCCTCCGTCGCCGGTGGCCGAAACGTTCGTCCACTTTGTGCTTATGCGGACGGAGAGGCGAGGCGTTGTGGGCGGCAGGGTTGGGGTAAACGGGCGATGAGGCGTTCCAGGAGAAGAGGATGGAGCGGCTCCTTCTCAGATTCCGGGAGCATGGGAAGAGGATGAGGTGGAAGGTTAGCGATGATTTTGGGTTGGGATTAAGTGGGTGCAAACTTTTCGTTCGCTCGCTGTATGGTATGTGGATGGCAGAGTTTTCGTCCGCCATGTTCTCTTGTTTAATAGTAGTGTAGATAACAAGGCAATTTTCTCTCTAGCACATGGCAATTCCTATTCAACAGCATGGCGGATTCATCATTTTCGCATGGCAATTTTGAGCGCTCGCTGGGAGTGGTTTGTTTGCACGAACAAATCTGATCGATTGAGCACCCAGCGTGTTGCTTAACATGATTTAGTGTAATTAACTAGCTTGGTGTAATAATCAGGTTGATCATAATGAAAGTATCACATAATATTATGGTGTATATGATATTAGTGTATAATACTGCCTCCACAATGCATTGTATCATTGCTTGGCATCATAGTGACCTTATTTATTCTCATGCATGATGGTATCATATCATTTTAATTATCTCTTTTCTTGTTTAATTGTGTGTCATTTAAACAAAAATACATAGTTGACACGCATAATAATACCTATGATATTCTCATTGTGATGAGACCCGTATGACGAACATCAATATTTTTTCTCCTAAACTGCAAGAGCATGTAGGGTCTGGCATGTTTCTTATTTCCATTTCCAAATAGATGGCGTCAGTTCAGGTAAATCAAATAAGACTAACAATGTACTACTCCCTCCGTCCGAAAATACTTGTCGGAGAAATGCATAAAAGTGAATGTATATAGAACTAAAATACATCTAGATACACCAATTCCTCCGACGAGTATTTCCGGACGGAGGGACTATCTCATACCAAAATATATGGCGTTTTAGCAGTTCAATATAAACTACAAAAGCATCTTATATTAGCAATATTGTAGGAGTAAACCTTAAACATTGGGCAGTCGCGAAGGAAAATGGCCCTAATAACAACCACACAGCACATAGGATTGTTACGATGTACCACGGGAGTGAAATGAAAATAAGAACTAAAGAAGGATTCATGGCCTAAAATTTTAGTCTGCAGTTCATGCGGAAGCAAAGCTACTACAATTTTTTTTTGAACTTAGCAAAGCTACTACTTGGATCACCGTGCATATTGGTCGCCGATGGTTCGTCCCTGCCGACGGATCCGTTGCTCACCTAGGTCGTTGGGCCAAACACCACTTGACGTATTCGCCGTCGTCCCGACGACGGCGGCGACGACGGCGGCGAGGGGTCCCCGCGCCGTACCCATCATCATCATCACTATCTTCTTCTTCGTAATCGTTCGTTATCTCGTCCGTCGCCAGCCATGAGGTTCCCACCTCTGTGACGCCCACGTCACACCGGACCATGAGGCAGTCGTTGCGGATCAGATGCTCCCGTTTCTCCAGCTCTTCCTTGACGATGAACTCCTCGAGGCCGCATCCTGGCCCTGGTTCGCCTTCGGCGGGGCCGCCGAAGGTCCCCGTCGCGGCATGGCGCTGGTAGACGTTGACTTCTGGGACGGAGATGAAGGTGCCGGTCTGGGCCGGGAGCTCGTACGCCGCGTTGCCGGCGTGGTCCACCAGGCTGAACTTGTACTGCGCCTGGAGGGGATCCTCCTGGCCGCGGTCGATGCGCTGGAGGTAGACGGAGACGGCGTTGGACTTGGCGGAGGTGTCGCGGCCGTTGGGGTAGTAGTCCATGCGCCAGGAATGCCCGCCGACGGCGAAGGCCATGGAGGAGATCTTCTGGCCGGGAAGGATCGTCTTGGCCTGCGAGTAGCCGTCGATGCGGAGCAGGTGGAAGCCGCTCGCGGCCTTGGCCACGAATCTGGTGGCCGACCGCGACAAACGGACAACGCTGGCGGCGGACATGATTTGGCTGGGTTCAACCTGGTTGGCTAGCTAGCTAGCTGGGAGATGGGCGAGATATTGTTACGATGGCCGTGATAAAGATCCCATATATAAGGTCCGTACCTAGGGCTCTCCAGATAACCTACCAGCAGATGCTAGGTATGAGATTATCAATAAGCGCGATACGATCCCGCAAATTTCTCTCCAAGGCTCCAACTGAGCTTCCCCTTTTCGGGGGAATTTTGCAGGCACGTGCATGCATATATTTCAATTCCATTTTTCTTCTTCGGAAATGGCCAGGTTTTTTTTAAGGAAAACTTAGTTCTTTATTTAATGATAGCTCTCAGAGATTTCTGAGGATATAAACATGCAAAATTGTAGTCTGGGGGAGCATAGTCCCAAAATAAACTACCATCACAGTATAAACCCTCCCTAGCCAAAGAGTGGGCTGCTCCAATTGCCGATTGGTTCGCGGAGAAATGGATTTGCATGATCATGGCATACGCGTCCTTTGTGTCATATAATGTGAGGTTCAATTTGGAGTGTATGGAGAGCCTGCGAGGGGCTTAAGGCAGGGCGACTCGTTATTTCCGTACCTGTTTTTGATGTGTGCGGAGGCATTGTCAAGCTCAGTAGGAAGAGAATAGTGGCAACTTGGTTGTGGTCAAAGTTTGTAGGGATGCGCCGCATATTTCGCATTTACTTTCTGCCGATGACTCACTGATCTTGATGAGGGCAGACGGGTCTAATGCGGCATGTTTTTGAAGGGTTCTGGATGATTACTGTTTGAGTCCGGGGCAGCTTGTTAGTGACACGAAGTCAAGTGTATACTTCAGCTCGAACACACTAGTGGAGGACAAGGTATTGGTGTACCAGAATTTCGGGATTAAGATAGAAGCACTTAATGATAAGTACCTTAGATTACCAGCTATGGTGGATGTAGATAGAAGTGACTCTTTTGAATACCCGATTGATCGCATCAACCAGCTGGTGAATGGGTGGGAGGAGAAGTTGTTGTCAACATGGGGAAAAGAAACACTAATAAAATCTGTTGCTCGGGCCATTCCGATGTTCATGATGTCGGTATTCAAAATCCCAAAAATTTTGTAAAGGGATGACGGATGTGATATGAATATATTGGTGGGGGACACCGACGCTCGTAAGCGTATACGCTGGGTAGCTTGGTGGAAATTGTGCGTCCCTGAGGAGAAAGGAGGTTTTGGGTTCAAAGATCTTCATAGTTTTAATCTAGCTCGGCTTGCCAAGCAGGTTTGGAGGTTGCTGGAGAACCCTGTCTCTCTTTGTGCACAAATATTAAAGGCTAAATACTACCCAGATGGGAGACTTTTGGAGGCTAAGATGAAAAGCGGGAGTTCTTTTACATGGCAGAGTACATGTGCAGGGATCAAAGCATTCAAAAGAGGAGCTATATCGTGCATAGGAGATGGATCCCAAGTGAATATCCGGTTGGACCCATGGATAGCTGAAAGCGCTAATGGTTGTGTAATCACACCGATGGGAGAAACTTTGTTGTCCAAGGTCTCGGAACTCATTGATCCAGTCACCAGATTATGAGATCATGAGCTAATTAATGACGTGTTTTGGCAGCGATCGCATGTCGATAAGCTAAAGTCCTAGCTACGGATCTAAATCTTACAAGGGTGGAAATTGCGTCTGATTGCAAGGAAATAGTGAATGACATCTTGAATAAATCTGGTGGTGTGCATGGAACAATGATCAAGGAAATCAATGAAGCTGCCGCTAGGTTCGTGTCCTACTCGTTCATCTTCGAGGGTGGGAACACACATATTGAGCAAGATAGCCTCGCAAAATTCACTCTTAGTTTGGATGGGCGTAGACATCTTTGGCTCCTACAACCCCCTATCTCAATTGTATCCTTATGAATATTAATCAATAAAGTTGAGCATGTTTTTCCTCCAAATAGTAGGTAAATCATAGAAATCTTACTTGCAACACATATTGATGGCGGACGTTGCATGAAAAACAAAAAAAATTCTACACACATGCAAGATTTATCCATGGAGATGCATAGATACGAGAGGGGGAGAGCATCTACATACCCTTGTATATCGCTAAGCGGAAGCGTTTATCAACGCGGTTGATGTAGTCATACACCTTCACGATCTGTGCCGATCAAGCACCGAACGTACGACATCTCCGCATTCAGCACACGTTCAGCTCGATGACGTCCTCGCCTTCTTGGTCCAGCAAGAGGGGCAAAGTAGTAGATGAGTTCTGGCCGCATGACGACGTGGTGATGGAGGTGGCAGCACAACAGATTTAGAGCAGAGGATGAACTAGAGGGAGAGGGGGCGCCGGCACACTACTTGGTGAATCGTGGTGTGTTCTAGGGGCTAGCCCTGCTCCTCTATTTATATGTTGAGCCCTAGTGTTGTTTCTTGGAGAATGAGCATCCTCGAAGTCGGTTTGGAACGCAAGGAAGAGTCCTTCTCGGATTCCAGCACCAGACGCCACGGTCCTCGGTGTTTGGCCTAGACGCCATGGTCCTCGGCGTCTGGCCCAGGCCAGACGCCAGGGTCCCTGGTGTCTGGTCCCTGACCTCCACAAAACTTCCTTTTGCACCGACCTAAAGCCCTGTGGGACTTACCCCTTGGCCCAACCAAAGTGTCCTCGCACAAGAAAATTTCTCGAAACATCTGAAACCCTTCCGGTGAATTCCGGAACCCTTCCGGAGACAAAACACTATCATCCTATATATCAATCTTTACCTTCGAACCATTCCAAAGCTCCTCATCGTGTCCGTGATCTCATCTGGGACTCCGAACAACATTCCGTCACCACCATACATAACTCATATAATACTATATCGTCAACGAACCTTAAGCGTGCGGACCCTACAGGTTCGAGAATGATGTAGACATGACCGAGATGCTTCTTCGGTCAATAACCAATAGCAGGACCTAGATGCCCATATTGGTTCCTACATATTCTACGAAGATCTTTATGGGTCGAACCTTTACAACATACATAGTTCCCTTTGTATGTCGGTATGTTACTTGCCCGAGATTTGATCGTAGGTATCTCCATACCTAGTTCAATCTCGTTACCGGTAAGTCCCTTTACTCGTTTCATAATACATCATCTTGTAACTAACTTCTTAGTCACTTTTCTTGCAAGCTTCTTGTGATGTTGTATTACCAAGAGACCCCAGAGATACCTTTCCATCATACGGAGTGACAAATCCCAATCTCGATTCACGCCAACTCAACAGATACCTTCAGAGATACCTGTAGAGCACCTTTATGATCACCTAGTTACAAAGTAATGTTTGATATACACAAGGTATTCCTCCGAAGTTCGGGAGTTGCATGATCTCATGGTCGAAGGAACATGTATTTGACATTAACAAAGTAGTAGCAATAAACTAAACGATCATGTGCTATGCTAACGAATGGGTCTTGTCCATCACATCATTCTCCTAATGATGTGATCCCGTTATCAAACGACAACTCATGCATATGAACAGGAAATCTTAGCCATCTTTTGATCAACGAGCTAGTCTAGTAGAGGTAAGGCTGGCAATAGTGTGGACTGAAACTTAGTTTTTGGATTGGTTTTTGATTTGGTTTCTATAAGTTTGGTGTCTACTGGTTTGAAATGGAAACCAGTTCGGTTTGGTTTGGTTTGTGCCTAAGAATGGACTGGATAGGCTTGGGTTGGGTTCATATTTCTTAGTTCAAAACAAGTGCAAACTATAGTTCGAGACCAAATCAATCGATTAGTCTGAGCCGCTGCTTCGCCCTCCAGACAAACTTCCAAGACGCCATCATACTTTGCTGCTGCTACCCACACGTACGTACGTATTCTACGCGGCAAGACGTGCACATGTGGCTACATAATCAATTAACCTGCCTGTGTGCTAGCTTCTTTGGGCTAGCTTTGCACTCATACATGTTTGCTCTCGGGAGGATCCTAGCTACTAGTGCTTCAAATGCGTGCGGCCGGCCGGAGCCTGTCGGCTGTCGCGAGCTTTGACGCTATGTCTGATCTAATTCACGTCATCTCATATGGCTTTGTCCACGGTTTGAATCTGCGGGTTCAATCCAAAAATTGAAAATGGTTTGGACTGGGTTGGATGGAGAGCATGTATAGTTCGGTTTGGTCTGGATTCTAGCTGAAAATATCTGGATTGGTTTGGTTTGGATGTGTGGCGTTTATTCCCATGGACTGGACTGGTTTTAGTTTGGATGTCAAACTATTTCCAGGTTTAAGTAGAGGCTTACAAGGGACTTGGTATTTATTTATGTATTCACACATGTATTTAAGTTTCCTATCAATACAATTATAGCATGAATAATAAACCTTCATCATGATTAAGGAAATATATAATAACCACTTTATTATTGCCTCTAGGGCATATTTCCAACAGTCTCCCACTTGCACTAGAGTCAATAATCTAGACTTCAAAGTAATGAATCTAACACTCATGGAGTCTTTGTGTTGATCATGTTTTGTTCGTGGAAGAGGTTTAGTCAATGGGTCTACCACATTCAATCCGTATGTATTTTGGAAAATTCTATCTCTCCATCCTTCACATAATCCCGAATGGAGTTGAATTGTCGCTTGATGTGTTTGGTTCTCTTGTGAAACTTGGTCTAATTAGCTATGTAATTGCTCCAATGTTGCCACAAAAGATTGTCATTGGACCTAATGCACTGGGTATTACACCCAGATCGGATATGATCTCCTTCATCGAGACTCCTTCATGTGCTACTTTTGAAGCAACTATGTACTCCGCTTCACATGTAGATCCTGCCATGGAGCTCTGTTTAGAGCTGCACCATATGACAGCTCCACCATTCAATATAAATATGTATCCGGTTTGTGACTTAGAGTCACCCGGATCTGTGTCGAAGCTACCATCGATGTAACCCTTTACGACAAGCTCTTTGTCACCTGCATAAACAAGAAACATATCCGTGGTCCTTTTCAGGTACTTTGGGATATTCTCGACCGCTGTCCAGTGAGCCACTCCTGGATTACTTTGGTACCTCCATGCCAAACTTATGGCAAGGTAGACATCAGGTCTGGTACATAGCATGGCATACATTATAGAACGTATGGCTTAGGCATATGGAATGACTTTCATTCTCTCTCTATCTTCTGCCATGGTCGGACTTTGAGTCTTGCTCAATTTCACACCTTGCAACACAGGCAATAAACCTTTCTTTGACTGGTCCATTTTGAACTTCTTCAGAACTTTGTCAAGGTATGTGCTTTGTGCAAGTCCTATTAAGCGTCTCGATCTAACCCTATAGATCTTGATGCCCAATCTGTAAGAAGCTTCACCGAGTTCTTTCATTGAAAAATTCTTATTCAAATATCCTTTTATGCTATCAAAAAATTCTATATCATTTCCAATCAGCAATATGTCATCCACATATAATATCAGAAATGCTACAGATCTCCCACTCACTTTCTTGTAAATACAGGCGTCACCGTAAGTCTGTATAAAACCAAATGCTTTGATCACCTCATCAAAGCGTATATTCCAACTCTGAGATGTTTGCACCAGTCCATAGATGGATCGTTGGAGCTTGCACACTTTCCTAGCACCCTTAGGATTGACAAAACCTTCTGGTTGCATCATATACAACTCTTCCTTAAGAAACCCGTTAAGGAATGCAGTTTTGACATCCATTTGCCAGATTTCATAATCATAAAATGCGTCAATTGCTAACATGATTCTGACAGACTTAAGCATCGCTATGGGTGAGAAAGTCTCATCGTAGTCAACCCCTTGAAATTGTCAAAAACCTTTTGCGACAAGTCGAGCTTTGTAGACAGTGATACTACCATCAGTGTTTGTCTTCCTCTTGAAGATCCATTTACTCTCAATGGCTTTCCGATCATGGGCCAAGTCCATCAAAGTCCACACTTTCTTCTCATACATGGATCATATCTCAGAATTCATGACCTCAAGCCAATTATCGTAATCTGGGCTCATCACAGCTTCTTCATAGTTCTTAGGTTCGCCGTTGTCTAACAACATGACTTCCAGAACAAGATTACCATACCACTCTGGTGCAGTACGTGTTCTGGTCGACCAACGAAGTTCAGTAGTAACTTGATTTGAAGCTTCATGATCATCATTTTCCTCCTCTCTTATTGGCGTAGGCATCATGTGAACAATATTCTCTGATGTGCTACTTTCCAATTCGAGAGAAGGTACAACTACCTCATCAAGTTATACTTTCCTCCCACTCACTTATTTGAGAGAAACTCCTTCTCTAGAAATGACCCATTTTTAGCAAAAAAAGATTATACCTTCGGATCTATGGCAGAAGGTATACCCAACAGTTTCTTTAGGGTATCCTATGAAGACACATTTCTTTGCTTTGGGTTCAAGCTTATCAGGATGAAGCCTTTTGACATAAGCGTCGCATCCCCTAGCTTTAAGAAAATACAACTTAGGTTTCCTGCCAAAACATAGTTCATACGGTCTAGTCTCAACGGATTTAGACGGTGCCCTATTTAACGTGAATGCGGCTGTCTCTATTGCATAACCCCAAAATGATAAAGGCAAATCAGTAAGAGACATCATAGGACGCATCATATCTAATAAAGTATGGTTATGATGTTCGGACACACCAGTACGCTGTGGTGTTCCAGGTGGCATGAGTTGTGAAACAATTCTTCATTGTCTTAAATGAAGGCCAAACTCATAACTCAAATATTCACCTCCGTGATCATATCGTAGACACTTTATTTTGTTGTTACGATGATTCTCCACTTCACTATGAAATTCTTTGAACTTTTCAAATGTTGAGACTTGTGTTTCATCAAGTAGATATATCTATACCTACTCAAATCATTTCTAAAGGTTAGATGATACCCACCGCGTGCTTCAACACTCGTCGGGCCACATATCGGTATGTATTATTTCCAATAAGTCATTAACTCTCTCCATTGTTCCTGAGAATGGAGTTTTAGTCATCTTAGCCATGAGGCATGGTTTGCAAGTATCAAATGTTTCATAATCAAGTGATTACAAAAGTCCATCCGCATCGAGTTTCTTCATGCGCTTTACACCAATATGACCTAAACGGCAGTGCCACAAGTATGTTGCACTATCATTATCAACTTTACATCTTTTGGCATCAATATTATGAATATGTGTATCACTATGATCGAGATTCAACAAGAATAGACCATTCACTAACGGTGCATGACCATAAAAGATGTTACTCATATAAATAGAACAACCATTACTCTATGACTTAAATGAACAATCATATCACAATAAACAAGATCCAGATATAATGTTCATGCTCAATGCTAGCACAAAATAACAATTATTGAGGTCTAAAACTAATCCTGAAGGTAGACGTAGAGGTAGCGTACCGACGACGATCACATCAACATTGGAGCCATTTCCGACGCGCATCATCACCTCATCCTTAGCCAATCTTCGTTTGTTCGTAGCTCCTGCTTCGAGTTACAAATATGAGCAACCAAGCAGTTCTGCTTCCAGTGATCATTTCCCTTGAAGTAGAAGCACTCAGTTTCTGGCTTGGGTCCAGCTTTAGGCTTCTCCACGGGAGCGAAAACTTGCTTGCCGGTGTTCTTGAAGTTCCCTTTCTTTTCCTTGCCGTTTTTCTTGAAACTGGTGGTCTTCTTAACCATCAACACTTGATGCTCTTTTGTTGATTTCTACCTCCGTCGATTTCAACGTCGCGAAGAGCCCGGGAATTATTTTCGTCATCCCTTGCATATTATAGTTCATCACGAAGCCTTTGTAGCTTGGTGGCAGTCACTGAAAAACTCTATCAATAACACTCTAAACTGGAAGATCAATTCCCAGTCGAGTCAAGTGGTTGTGGTACCCAGACATTCTGAGTATGTGTTCACTAACAAAACTATTCTCCTCCATCGAACAGCTAAAGAACTTGTTGGAGACTTCATATCTCTCAACCCGAGAATTTTCTTGAAATATTAACTTCCGTTCTTGGAACATATCATATGCTCTGTGGTGTTCAAAACTCTTTTGAAGTCCCGGTTCCAAGCCGTAAAGCATGGCACACTGAACTATCGAGTAGTCATCAGACTGAGCCTGCCAGACATTCATAACGTCTGCATCAGCTCCTGCAGCAAGTCTATCACCTAACGGTGCATCAAGGACATAATTCTTCTGTGCAGCAATGAGGATAATCCTCAAGTTACAAACCCAGTCCGTGTAGTTGCTACCATGATCTTTCAACTTAGCTTTATCTAGGAATGCATTAAAATTCAAGGGAATGGTAGCACGGCCCATTGATCTATGACATAGTTTTGCAAAGACTCTTAGGACTAAGTTCATGATAAAATTTAGTTCTAATAATCAAATTACTAATTAACTCCCACTTAAATCAACATCCCTCAAGGTGTGTAAGTGATAGATGATCCAAATCAACTAACCCATATCCGATCATCATGTGAGATGGGGTAGTATCCA
This sequence comes from Triticum dicoccoides, assembly GCF_002162155.2. Classification (NCBI taxonomy): domain Eukaryota; kingdom Viridiplantae; phylum Streptophyta; class Magnoliopsida; order Poales; family Poaceae; genus Triticum; species Triticum dicoccoides. Next base: position 140,682,187 of record NC_041381.1, read on the forward strand.
ATGGTGAACATCTCCATGGTGATCATATCTACTATATGACTCATCTTCGACCTATCCGTCTCTAGTGTTCTGAGACCATGTCTATACATGCTAGGCTCATCAAGTTTAACCCAAGTATTCTGCATGTGCAAAACTGGCTTACACCCATTATATGTGAACGTAGAGTCTATCACACCTGATCATCATGTGGTGATTCAAAACGATGAACTTTAGCAACGGTACATACTCAGGGAGACCACTTTTATCTTGAAATTAAGTGAAGGGATCATCTTATAATTCTATCATCGTTCTAAGAAAAATAAGATGCATAAAGGATAAGCATCACATGCAATCAAAATATGTGACATGATATGGCCATCATTATCTTGTGCTTTTGATCTCCATTTTCAAAGCAATGGTATGATCTCCATCGTCACTGGTGTGACACCTTGATCTCCATCGTTGCGTCGGGGTCGTCTCACCAACTATTGCTTCTACAACTATTGCTAACGCATAGCGATAAAGCAAAGCAATTACATGGCACTAAGTGATTGACACACATGTCATACAATAATTAAAGACAACCCTAAGGCTCCAGCCAGTTTTCGTACTCATCGACATGCAAGTCGTGAACTTATTACAAAACATGATCATCTCATACATCAACATATATCATATCATGTCTTGACCATATCACATCATAACATATCATGCAAAAACAAGTTAGACGTCCTCTATTTTTTTGTTGCAAGTTTTACGTGGCTGCTATGGGAAACTAGCAAGAATCGTCCTTACCTATGCAAAACCACAACGGTGATTATCAGGTTGCCATTTAGCCTTCTGCAAGGACCGCCGTAGTCAAATTAGATTCAACTAAAGTGGGAGAGACAGACATCCGCCAGCCACCTTTATGCAAAACAAGTTGCATGTTAGTTGGTGGAACTGGTCTCAGGTAGTGGACATGTAAGGTTGGTGCGAGCCGCTTCATCCCACAATACCGCCGAATCAAAATAAGACATAGGTTTTAAGCAATATGAAGATCATCGCCCACAACTCCTTTGTGTTCTACTCATGCATATCGTCTACGCACAGACCTGGCTCATGATGTCGCTGATGGGGAACGTTGCATGGAAACAAAAAAAAATTCAACGCACACAGAAGATCTATCCATGGAGATGCATAGCTACGAGAGGGGGAGCACATATACATACCCTTGTAGATCACTAAGCAGAAGCATTTATCAACATGGTTGATGTAGTCGTACACCTTCACATTCAATTCCGACCAAGCACTGAACATACGACACCTCCGTGTTCAGCACACGTTCGGCTCGATGACATCCTAGCCTTCTTGATCCAACAAGAGGGGCAAAGTAGTAGATGAGTTCCGGCAGCACGACGACGTGATGATGGTGGTGGTGAAACTATTTTCGTAGGGCATCGCCAAGCACTACGGATTTAGAGCAGAGGATGAACTAGAGGGAGAGGGGATACCAACACACGGCTTGGTGAATCATGGTGTGTTCTAGGGGCTATCCCTGCTCCTCTATTTATATGTTGAGCCCTAGGGTCGTTACTTGGATAAAGAGCCTCCTCAAAGTTGGTTTTGAATTCAAGGAAGAGTCCTTCTCAGATTCTAGGACTAGACGCCACGGTCCTCGGCGTCTGGCCCAGACGCCATGGTCCTCGGCGTCCGGCCTAGGGCCAAATGCTAGGGTCCCTGGCGTCTGGTCCTTGACCTCCGCGAAACTTCCTTTTGCACTGACCTAAAGCCCCGTGGGCCTTACCCCTTGGCCCAACCAAAGTGTCCTTGCACCAGCACAGTTCTGGAAACATCTGAAACACTACCGGTGAATTCCGGAACCCTTCTGGAGACCAAACAACTATCATCCTATATATCAATCTTTAGCTACAGCCTATTCCGGAGCTCCTCATCATGTATGTGATCTCATACGGGAATCCGAACAACATTCATTCACCAACATACATAACTCATATAATACTATATCGTCAACGAATGTTAAGTGTGCGGACCCTGCGGGTTTGAGAATGATGTATACATGACCGAGACGCTTCTCCAGTCAATTACCAATAGTGGGACCTGGATGCCCATATTGGTTCCTACATATTATACAAATATCTTTATTGGTCGAACCTTTATGACAACATACGTAATTCCGTTTGTCTGTCGGTATGTTACTTGCCCGAGATTCGATCGCCGGTATCTCCATACCTAATTCAATCTTGTTACCGTAAGTCCCTTTACTCGTTCCATAATACATTGATACATCTCCATCGTATTTACTCTTCGTAACACTTTTTCTCTTGTTTTGGACTCTAATTTGCATGATTTGGAGGAAACTAACCCGGACTAATGCTGTTTTCAACAGAACTACCAGGGTGTTGTTTTTTGTGCAGAAGTGAAAGTTCTCGAAATGGAATGAAACTATTTGGAGAATTTTTATACAATAAAAGAAAAATACTGGAGCCA